>NC_050189.1:31333756-31471256 GCF_008315115.2 Sander lucioperca | reverse complement strand
TATTTTTTTTCTATATTCCCTCACTTCTCACCACTTGTTATTACTAGACATTTATACCCCTATATATTAAAATAAAATTATAAAATAAACACCTAAAAATCAATTCAACATTTAATCATAATTTAATCAGAGCAGAAAACTGCTGCCTTGTATGGCATGATACATTCAAGCATGTTGCCTCTTTAGGGGTTTTGACCTCCAAGAGAGACTTGGCTGACCCAAAATCAATGATTAGTAGGGTTGGGTAGGCTACCGTTCACATTTTAACCGGTATCGATACCTGAAATTTGGTGCTGGTACCCAACGGTACATTTTTGGTACTTTCCCTCTGTAATAGCTAAAAAATAATATTAGTTGTAAATATAATTCCAAACCTATTTATCCTATTTACTTTTTTACATTTTGTTATTTATCAATTATTATTATCAAAATAAAACTCCTCCCTACCTCCCGTTTCTTATTCTATTTTAGCCTGTAGCTTTCCTTCTCTTTCATGACGGTTTTCAGTTGTTTTTAAGTGTTTTGAATTGCCATGTTGCTGAAATGTGCTGAAGAAGTAAAGTTGCCTTGTCTTGCGCTACAACCTCCAGCCTGTCAGTATGTTACCAGGTCATAGAGAACCCTGTTGTGCCTGTTTGTTTCAGAATAAGTGTAACGTTAAGTGCACTGCGACCGCTTTTGCCTCGCCATTACATTATATTGCAGCACACTCTGTCTGCGTGGAGTTTTGAAAAGTGTAACCACTTGGCATCCGATCACTCAGACCACATTTGGACGTGGTCTGGGCCACATATGACCACCTTCTTTAGGCAGTGTGAACGTGTCCTGTTAAGACTTCACTCCTGTTTTGCGTCACTGGCTCTATGTGCTCACTAAATTTAAATTACATGATTGAGAAATCCGGGAACCATCACCTTATCGTGGTGGAGAGGTTTGTGTGTCCCTATGAACCTGAGGGCTGTGTTGTCTGGAGCGTTGTGCTCCTGGTAGGGTCTCCCATGGCAAAGTGGTCTCAGGTGAGGGGCCAGACAAAGAATGGTTCAAAAACCCTATGAATAAACGAGGAAGAGATAGAGTGACCCTGCCCAGAGGAAGCCCGGGGCCCCCGTCTGGAGCCAGGCCCAGATGGAGGGCCCGTCAGCGAATGCCTAGTGGCCGGCTTTGAGTTGCCCAGGGTGTGAGGCGCCGGGCGGGTGTGGAGATACTCACAAGCCCCCGGCTGAGCGCCGCTACGTTGGAGTTTACCCCGGTGGACGAGAGGGTCGCCTCCCTACGCACTCCCTATGGTAGAGGCAGAGCTGGAGGATGATGGGAGATTGTCGTCAATTTCCCTGGTGGAAGTCGCTCAGGTAGTTAAACAACTCCACAGTGGCAAAGCCCCAGGGATTGATGAGATCCGTCCAGAAATGCTTAAAGCTCTGGGTGTGGAGGGGTTGTCTTGGTTGACACACCTCTTCAACATTGCGTGGAATTCTGGGACGGTGCCTAAGGAGTGGCAGACCGGGGTGGTGGTTCCCCTGTTCAAAAAGGGGGACCAGAGGGTGTGTGCCAATTACAGGGGTATCACACTTCTCAGCCTCCCCGGTAAAGTCTACTTCAAGGTGCTGGAAAGGAGGGTTCGGCCGATAGTCGAACCTCGGGTTGAAGAGGAACAATGCGGATTCCGTCCTGGTCGTGGAACAACGAGTCAGATCTTCACTCTCGCAAGGATCCTGGAGGGAGCCTGGGAGTATGCCCAAACACATGTGCTTTGTGGATCTGGAGAAGGCGTTTGACCAGGTCCCCCAGGAGATTCTGTGGGAGGTGCTGTGGGAGTATGGGGTGAGGGGGTCCCTTCTCAGGGCCATCCAATCTCTGTACGACCAAAGCGAGAGCTGTGTCCGGGTTCTCGCAGTAAGTCGGACTCGTTTCAGGTGAGAGTTGGCCTCCGCCAGGGCTGCGCTTTGTCACCAATCCTGTTTGTAGTATTTATGGACAGGATATCGAGGCGTAGTCGGGGTGGAGAGGGGTTGCAGTTTGGTGGGCTGGGGATCTCATCGCTGCTTTTTGCAGATGATGTGGTCCTGATGGCATCATCGGCCTGTGACCTTCAGCACTCACTGGATCGGGTCGCAGCCGAGTGTGAAGCGGCTGGGATGAGGATCAGCACCTATAAATCTGAGGCCATGGTTCTCAGCAGGAAACCAATGGAGTGCCTTCTCCAAGTAGGGAATGAGTCCTTACTAAGTGAAGGAGTTCAAGTACCTTGGGGTCTTGTTCACGAGTGAGGGGACAATGGAGCGGGAGATTGGTCGGAGAATCGGCGCAGCGGGTGCGGTATTACATTCAATTTATCGCACCGTTGTGACAAAAAGAGAGCTGAGCCAGAAGGCAAAGCTCTCAATCTACCGGTCAGTTTTTGTTCCTACCCTCACCTATGGTCATGAAGGCTGGGTCATGAGCGAAAGAACAAGATCCAGGGTACAAGCAGCCGAAATGGGTTTCCTCAGGAGGGTGGCTGGCGTCTCCCTTAGAGATAGGGTGAGAAGCTCAGTCATCCGTGAGGAGCTCGGAGTAGAGCCGCTGCTCCTTCGCGTTGAAAGGAGCCAGTTGAGGTGGTTCGGGCATCTGGTAAGGATGCCCCCTGGGCGCCTCCCTAGGGAGGTGTTCGAGACATGTCCAGCTGGGAGAAGGCCTCGGGGAAGACCCAGGACTAGGTGGAAGGATTATATCTCCAACCTGGCCTGGGAACGCCTCGGGATCCCCCAGTCGGAGCTGGTTAATGTGGCTCGGGAAAGGGAAGTTTGGGGTCCCCTGCTGGAGCTGCTACCCCTGCGACCCGATACCGGATAAGCGGACGAAGATGGATGGATGGATGATTGAGAAATCCTTCCAACCACTTGGGCTCAGAAACCTTTGCTCCTGATTACAATAAACAGACAACATGCAATCTCTATAAATGTCTGACAGACACCCTACCATTACATAAGAGTAATGACAGTAATTGCCTGATGTGTGAGACCTTATTCTATCTCATACTACACTTGCCCACTGAATTTCTGCTTTGAAGAAAGTGCAAAGACAGACAAAGCTTCAATGATATTCATAGCTTCTTTCCTTGCTTGCTGATCCCTGTATGATTTTCTGATATTGCCAAGCTTGATTGCAATATTCAAATTAAATATTGGATCAGCAGGACCAGAGTCTTTCATGTTGATGGAGTTGGGCATTGATAACAAAGAGACAGAGAAGGAGAAAATATCCCAATGCCTTTACTGAGATTGTATCAAATTTGATTAATCACTTTGTTATTTATAACATGCAAATTCTTATCTGGTGCAACCACACTCTTTTTTTATCTACACTTTTGTTACTGCTCTGCTGAAAGACGCCTTGCAGACTGCTACAAAAGAAAAAGAAAAGAGATTATTGTTTGATGTCTCCTAAAAGGTCACCATACAACAAAAATGCATTGGCTCCATTTTATCTGGCAAGAATAAAAGGTGACATTCGTCATGTCTGGGGACGAAGGAATCCTTTGTCAAATGCCAAGACGTCCCTGGATGGACACATCAGTGTTACAGATGTATGGATCAGTGATACCATCAGGACATCTGGCCTCATTCAGCCTCTGTGTGTGGCTGAATTACTGACCAGACAGGAGTCATACTCTGGCAGCAGGTCCCTGAGCTCAAATGGGAAAATGGAAGACGGGCATGAAAAGATGAGCCCAATCTCCATTTGGTCCTGGGGGGCCTATTGTATTATTCATTGAGGGGGATTGTAATGGAACATAATACAGCTTTCGCACCCCTTTTACTGCAGACAATTTGCTCTGCTATTTGAAAAGACAGTCTTACGTAATAGTCCTCTGTTAATTTGATTGAAGCTTGTGCACAGACGCTTGTGTGCAGTGTGTGAAATTCTACTCCATCTTATTCAGAACAGTATTTACACAGCATTTTCATCAAAGGGAGGAAGAATAAAAGGCTGATTGCTTTTCATTGCAGGTGACTGTCTTTCAAGCTGCAAGGATGGTGTAGAGACGATTACAATATAGCCTAGCCTATGGCTGAATTAAAAACTGGCAAAGGGTGTGATTAACTGTGGAAAACCTTGAAGCTTAGCAAACACTGGTAAAATATTCCCCAACAGTGATCACCTACTGTTTACTAACGGTTTTATTTCTGTAGCTCTGGCCATTGGTTTTATCAGTTATGACAGCTAACCAAAGTATTTGCTGAGATCTCAGAACGTGGCAACTTCACTAAATGTAAGTCTAATAAAAGCTTGTAAACAAGCCACAGTTTATCAAGATTATCTAATCCACTTTATTTGGAGGTGACACCAAAAGAGTTCTAGAAGAGTACTATGACAAGTTCCACCTTGTCATAATAGACTGGCCACTAAGCTGAGAGACCTATGTCTGCACTCCTCCTTGTGCAGCTGGGTCCTCGACTTTCTGACCAGCAGACCCCAGGTAGTGCGAGTGGGCCACCATGTCTCATACCCTCTCACCCTCAACACCGTAGCCCCCCAAGGCTGTGTATTGAGCCCCCTGCTGTACTCATTATACACCTACGACTGCATGGCCACGTCAGACTCCAACATCATTGTAAAGTTTGCTGACGATATAGCTGTAGTGGAACTGATCACCGATAATGATGAGAAGGCCTACCTGATGGATGCAAGGAAAACAATCTCATGCTGAACGTCACAAAAACTAAAGAGCTGATTGTGGACTTTAGCAGGAAACAGCAGAGGATCTACCATTCACTCAGGATCAGCGTGGCTCAGGTGGAAAGGGTGGACAGCTTCAAATACCTATACCTAATATGAACCCATATCACTCAAGACCTAACATGGTTGCTCCACATCACCTCCCTAGTGAAGAAGGCCCGTCAGCATCTCCACCATCTCAGATGCCTAAGAGACTTTAAGCTCCCTGTCAGGGTGCTCAGGAACTTTTACACATGCACCATAGAGAGCATCCTGTCTGGGGACACACCACCTGGATGGGCAGTAGCACCCAAAAAGACCACCTTGGCCCTTAGGAGGGTGGTCCACTCAGCTGAGCGGATCATTAGAGCTCCTCTCCCCAATATGCAGGACATTTACTGTACATCAGGCGCTACAAGGCTAAGACCACAAAAATTCTCAGGGAACCCAATCACCCCAGCAACTAACTGTTCTCTCTGCTGCCATCAGGGAGGCGTTATCGCTGCCTGAGAACAAACTCAGAAAGGATGAAGAGGAGGTTCTTCCCTCAGGCTGTCCGTCTGCTCTATGAGAACTGTGGCTAGCCCCCCACCCACCACCTCATTTTCTATTTTCTTACTCTATTTTGATGTATATTACTATTTTTATGGATTTTATTGTTATTGTTTTTATTGAGCCAGCTGAACAGATACACAATGAATTTCACTGCACATTGTACTGTATGATTGTGACAAATAAATCTGAATTTGAATCGGTCCAAGCAAATAAATCCCTGGTATTACTTTTTTACATTGTTGTTCTTTCTCCAAAGTATTTTCTGTATTTTCAATTTATACATCCATGATTTTCACCGCAAAGTAACGTCAGACAATTTGCTTCCTGTTAACACCAGCATGTAGTCTGGCTATCACCAGACCAAGCTCAATCTTTTAAGATTGAACATTAGTCTGGGGAGTCTGCTCTGTATTTTCTACTGCACAAGAGGTGTGATCAACGGGCATAGTTCAAATGACTCTGTACGCAATTGGATAGTCCTTCAACCAATCAGACCAACGAGCCGGGTGACGACAGTGGCATCAACTGGTTGCTGCGCTTCGGTGGCCGCCTTGTTGACTGTAAACAAAAAGCTTCTTGCCGTCGCTTCTCTATCGTCATCGTGTTAAACCCGCCAATAGCGCGCCAGGTGGATAAGCCAGTTTGTGATTGGTCCCCACAGATTTGTAATGGAAGCAGGATAGAAAAAATTACAGGTTTCCAGCCTGAGCTGCAGGGCGAAATCAAATCACCGGTTCATGGGTTTACCCAGTCTAACCGGCATGGTCATGCAATCTGCCTTGTCAGACGTGTTAATATAGCCGGGTATTAGTTCTGCTACTGGAGCTAAAACTCTTGTGTGGACAGAGCTTGTTTTTGTTTCATAACACCGCTTAAAAATGAAAACGTAGTGGTGTTTTGTGCATGTGACTGCAAGTGTGTGTGTGGGATGCAGGTTGTAGTAGCTGTTGCAGCATAAGGAATATAAGCCACAGATTTGTTGTGCTTTCTGAGTGCTTTTATATACTCTGATCTAGGGCTAAAAGAAATGTGAAAATAATCTTATTACAATTTTTTCATACCAATTACAGTCCGTATCAAGTTGAGTTACTTGCAATATTTTTGTGGATGATTCTTCTTCCTTTTCTCTTTGGAGATACACAGCCCGGTCTCACGGCAGTTCGTGTAAATGTCACGTTATTTTTAATCTATTGATACGTGTTCACGGGGACGTTTTTCTTGTTTTTTACGTGGTGGCCAGCACGAAAATGTGAAGTAATGTATTTCAATGGGAAGCATATTTCGTGGTCACAGCACGAAAATGGTAGGGAGTAGTATAAAAAGCCGAAAATCCGCATAGGGAGGTTGGTTGGGGTGGTGGATGGGTCAAACAACACAGGACTTTCACCCGGGCGAGCGGGGATCGCGTCCCGCGTGTGGGGTTTTGTTTCCCGTAGTCTTCCTAATCACAACCGTCCCGTTATTGTCGCGTGTCCCCAGCGGCCGTCTCCCGGCGTGTGAGGCGTCCTTTCCCTGTAGTGTTTTTCCTAAACCCAACCTCCGCCACCCCGTTATTGTGGCGTGTCCCCAGCGGCCGTCCCCCGCGGCCGTCTCCTGGCATGTGAGGCGCCCTTTCCCCGTAGGGTATTTCATGCTGGCCACCACGTAAAAAACAAGAAAAACGTCCCTGTGAACATGTATCAATAGATTAAAAATAATGTGACATTTACACGAACTGCCGTGAGACTGGGTTGAGATACAACCCCTACCTCTATGAGGAACGTAGTGTGCAGATCTCACTCTGCCACATACTGCGTTTAGAACCCTCATCTACCATGAATGCTCATTAAAAAAGTGCCAGTGGATGTGGAACAACTCATCAGCAGCCCTGATACTGAATAATTATACAAACACACCCAGCCTTTTTCTCTCCCTCAGATCATCAGCTGCAAAGCCACACGGTGTAGCTGGGGTCAAACCGCTGTGCTACTTCCAAGAAGAAAAGTAATGGACTCTTTTCGAGGCAGAGGGAAAGCAGACAGGCAGCTTGGCTGAGGTGTGCTGTTAACATTTTCTCTAATGAGCAGTCCGAGAGGATAAACAGCTGGACACAGCCGCCCGGTTGTACTGTTGTACGGTTGTGTGGTTGTACTGTGTTTTTATACCCATTATATTTTCTCCTTTTGGCTTGTGATTGGTTGGCAAAGCTAATTTACGGTTGGTTAAACAAGTTACAGTAGAAACCACAAGGGGAGGGGAAAAAGACAAAATACAAGCGAATGGTATGATGACCCTTACACACATCAGACTGGTCGGTTATAACTCGATATTCTGCTTTTGTATGGAGACGTCCAGTAACCACAGCTTATCATAGCCTCTTTTCCAACTTTTTCTTTAGCGAAAGTAGCGTTTTATCCTTGAAACACATTGTAGTGAAAACGCTGTTGTGTAACATTGATTACTAAAGTATGTGAACATGTACATGTACAAGCTGAGATACATAAGGATGTTTTGCTTAAATAGCGTCAGTCCGATCCCAAATCAATTTAGTTTTTAATTCTAAATGGTTAACTGCTGGAAATTCATTAGTCTTTGGGTGAAGATTTGGGGTGATTTGTGTTCCTATCATTAACTCTGAACTATCCAGACTTTTTCTGTGATAAATGTTTCCGTTTGCTGAGCCGTCATTATCTTGTATAACTGATTGGCACATCTGTTTCATAGCTATAAGACCAGTGGTGTGACGGAGAGTATTTTTACATACTCTACAGTATGTTTACCTTCACTCAGCCCTTTTGCATGTTACAATGCTGCACATACATGAACCAAACTAGAAGGTGCACATGGAGACTCCCACTACAGTCCGTGGCCTAACCAACCTGTGCTGGGCATTTATTATTAAAACTAAGGGTGCAAAATTGTATGTATTGTATGTATGTATTGCACAAAAGTAGAATGAAGAAATCCAGGATAACTGAAAAAGCGTAGCTTGACTTAGTGTGATCCGCTCATCGTGGCTTAATCGGTTGTACGTTTGCCGACCCATTTAATATGCTTGTTTTATGTGTTGGTTTTATTGCTGTATCTGTTTTTATGTGCTAAATGTGCTGGTTTTACTGTAAAGTGTCTTTGAGTACCATGTAAAGCGCTATATAAACTAGAAAATGCATTTCCTGCGGAAAATGCGTGGGAATGCTGAATAGCTGAATTGCTAAAGCTAAACTGGTTGAATAGTTTAAATCAGTAAGAAGAAGTTGAAGTAGTGAGAATAGTTGAAAAAGTGGAAATCGTTTTAATACGTATGAATTTCATTAAAAAGTTAAAAGCTTATGCTAAACTGAACTGTTGGCTTCAAAAGTTGAATAATGACAAAAAACGTAGAACATTGTGAGGTCTGAGTATATTTTCTAACTGATAATCACTCACAAATGCAGAAATATGAAACAAATAGTACGAAAAATCTTAAAGCTTAAATGCACTACATGCTAAAAAAATCAGGAAAATTGTTAGAGTTGGAAGCTAAACTGCATTACCCAAGTGAAAAGCTAAAATACATTGTTAGAAAAGCTTGAAGCTGAACTGTAATACTGTCAAAGATGAAAGTTGAAATGAATTACCTAAAACGGCTGAAAGAAGAAATACTTTGTATTATTATCAGACACTGCATAGAACGAAAAAGCATCAATCTAGCTGATATGAGATGTGAAATATATTAGGTAAAAAGAATGGGGCTGAACAAAAGGAAAGAGAGGACAGAGAGAAGGAGAGAAGAGAGGAGAGAAAGAGAGGAGAGCCAAAATAAAACATGAATAGCTGAATTGCTAAAGCTAAACTGTTTGAATAGCTTAAATCCGTAAGAATAAGTTGAAGTAGTGAGAATAATTGAAAAAAAGTGAAATAACATCTCAATCAGGGACATATTGACTGATGTATCACAGCTGGATTCAAACCTTGATCTCCCACACCAAAGACATACACAATATCCACTATACTATCATCTGTATAGTTGAAAATGTTCCTTTAGCACTTATAAAGCCTGTCTTTGATCATTGATCACCACACCAGCTAATGCTAATTAGTGAGAGACAGTGTGAGAGAACAGTAGGTTCTTTATTTAGAACTGTAGGTGAAAGTATGGAGGGGCTGAAAATGTTGGGAGCGGAAGAAAATTTGAAGGATTTGAAGCATGATCTCATTGACTTCAATGTTTAAAAAAAGTGGTAAAAAGCTTAATATTTTAAAAAGTATAAATAATAGAAAAAAAGTTGAAGAAGTCCCGTCATTAGCTGAAAGAGCTGAACATTTTAAAAGTTGAATGGTTTTAATAGCTCAACGTATGCAGAAGTTACAGAGAGCCAAAAAACTTACGGAAGAGGGAATAAAATTAAAAAAAAGAGAGACAGAGAGACAGAGACAGTCAGACAGAAGTGGAACGCACAAGATATAGACTAATGTTCATATTACTGCCTGTAGTATTCAAGTTGACTGTCTGTGAAAGGGTTGTCATGGCTACCAATGACCTGTGACCATGTTGATAAACACCCTTTGAAGTCTGTGATGAGATCTCTTTGATCTTTAATCAGGTTAACGACCGTGTCACCTGCTGAAACTGTCAGCTGTGCCCCACTGGAGCTATTCAAAGACACAGAGCAAGCTCTCAAATAAAGCCTCAGACTGCTAAAATGATAAGGGCTATCGGTGAAATGATGTAATCGTGACCACCACAAGACCTTTGTGAACGTATTCATGTAAAATTTATGTTGATAAACTTAAAAATGTGGGCATATCAGCGATTTAAAAAAGTGGTTCGCTCTGCGTTTCGCTCAGAAATGTGAAGAATGTTAAACAGGGCAGTGGATGGACAGAGATGTGGAACTCTTGTCATTTGGAAGCTCATCGAGCCAAAAGTATAAGGCATATCGCAAAACTGAGCACATTGCCTGAAACTAGACAAAAATACCTACGTTTTGATTTATAAATTGTGTATGACAAGTAGATATTGTGGGCGTGAGAGCAATTTATAGAGAGGGGACAAAGATATTTTTTTGAACGTTCTGTGCTCTGGCGATGACATCATCCACTCTAGGAGACGCAATACACACTCACTAGAAACGCAGAAAAATCCTGAAATGATCACTAAACTTAAACAACTTTTTCACAAAAACTGTAAAACACATCAAACTGAAAAGATAGAGCCGGATAACTGAATATTTTGTGAACATTTTAAAGTTTGTTTGGCGTCTGTAGGTGAAAGTATGAAGGAGCTGAAAATTTTGGGAGCGGAAGAAGATTTTAAGGATTTGAAGCATGCTCTCATTGACATCAATGTTAAAAAAAGTCATAAAAAGCTGAATATTTTAAAAAGTATAAATAGTAGAAAAAAAGTTGAAGAAGTCCCATCATTAGCTGAAAGAGCTGAACATTTTAAAAGTTGAATGGTTTTAATAGCTGAACGTATGCAGAAGTTACAGAGAGCCAAAAAACGTACGGAATAAGAAGATTAAGATATAAGAATAAACTAGAAAATGCATTTCCTGCGGAAAATGCGTGGGAATGCTGAATAGCTGAATTGCTAAAGCTAAACTGGTTGAATAGCTTAAATCATTAAGAAGAAGTTGAAGTAGTGAGAATAGTTGAAAAAGTGGAAATCGTTTTAATACGTATGAATTTCATTAAAAAGTTAAAAGCTTATGCTAAACTGAACTGTTGGCTTCAGTTGAATAATGACAAAAGACGTAGAACATTGTGAGGTCTGACTATATTTTCTAACTGATAATCACTCACAAATGCAGAAATATGAAACAAATAGTACGAAAAATCTTAAAGCTCAAATGCACTACACGCTAAAAAATCAGGAAAATTGTTAGAGTTGGAAGCTAAACTGCATTACCCAAGTGAAGAGCTAAAATACACTGTTAGAAAAGCTTGAAGCTGAACTGTAATACTGTCAAAGATGAAAGTTGAAATGAATTACCTAAAACGGCTGAAAGAAGAAATACTTTGTATTATTATTAGACACTGCATAGAACTAAAAAGCATCAATCTAGCTGATATGAGATGTGAAATATATTAGGTAAAAAGAATGGGGCTGAACAAAAGAAACAGAAACAGACAGACAGAGACAGACAGACCGAGACAGAGAGAAACAAACAGAGAGACATGGACAGACAGACAGAGACAGAGACAGGGAGAAACAGAAACAGACAGAGACAGACAGACAGAGAGAAACAAACAGACAGACAGAGAGACAGAGAGAGACAGAGACAGGGAGAAACAGAAACAGACAGAGAGACAGACAGACAGACAGACAGACAGACAGAGAGAAACAAACAGACTGACAGAGAGACAGAGAGAGACAGAGACAGGGAGAAACAGAGACAGACAGAGGCAGGGAGAAACAGAGAGAGAGAGAGAGACAGCGACAGACAGAGAGAGACAGAGACAGACAGAGAGACAGAGAGAGAGAGACAGAGACAGACAGACAGACAGACAGAGACAGACAAAGAGAGACAGAGACAGTCAGACAGAAGTGGAACACTAAAGATATAGACTAATGTTCATATTACTGCCTGTAGTATTCAAGTTGACTGTCTGTGAAAGGGTTGTCATGGTAACATATGACCAGTATGTGTGCGTATGTTTCTGTGTGTGTGTGTGTATGTGTTTGTGTGTGTGTGTGTGTGTCTGCATATGTGTGTGTGCGTGTGTGTTTCTGTGTTTGCATGTGTGTGTGCATGTGTGTGTGTGTGTTTGCGTGTGTGTTTCTGCATATGTGTGTTGCTGGGTGTATGTGTGTGTGTGTGTCTGCATTTGTGTGTGTTTGTGTGTATGTGTGTGTGTGTATGTGTGCGTATGTGTGTTGGTGTGTGTCTGTGTGTGTGTGTGTGTGTGTGTGTGTGTGTGGCTGTGTGTGTGTGTGTGTGTGTGTGTGTGTGTGTGCGTGTCTGCATATATGTGCTTGTGCGTGTGTGCATGCATGCGTGTTTTGGTGTGTGTGTGTGTGTGTATGTGTGTGTCTGTGTGTGCGTGTCTGTGTGTGTGTTTGCATGTGTGTTTTTGTTTTTGTGTGTCTGTTTGTGTCTGTGTGTGTGTGTGTGTTTGCGTGTGTGTGTGTGTGTGTGTGCCTCTGTGTGTGAGAAAAGACAGACAAAATATAATGTTTTTTATGTCTGGTGAAAAGTGCTGTGTCATGCTATAAAGATTATCACAACATTACGTTACATCTCATTTAGCTTACACTTTTATCCAAAGCAACTTCCAATTGCTATATATGTCAGATGTAACACGGCTCAAAGTGGGCTTCGAACCTGGGTCTCCCAATCCAAGGGCATGTGTCATAAAAGAAAAAAGAAAAAAGAAAAGGAAAGAAAACAGGAAAGAAAACAAATTGCTATGGGGATTGAGTGTTCTGCTTAAGGACACATCAGTTAATGTAGCAGAATAAGATTTGAACCCAGGTCTTCCATGTCAAAGGTATGTGTCATAACCACTACACTATGATTGAAAAGTGTTAGAGTTGGAAGCTAAACTGCATTATCTACGTGAAGAGCTAAAATACATTGTTAGAAAAGCTGGAAGATGAACTGTAATACTGTCAAAGATGAAAGTTGAAATGAATTACCTGAAAATGTCTTAATATTTAAAAAAGTATAAATAGTAGAAAAAAGTTGAAGAAGTCCTATCATTAGCTGAAAGAGCTGAACATTTTAAAAGGTGAATGGTTTTAATAGCTGAATGTATGCAGAAGTTACGGAGAGCCAAAATAAAACGTCAATAGCTGAATTGCCAAAGCTAAACTGGTTGAGTAGCTTAAATCCGTAAGAATAAGTTGAAGTAGTGAGAATAGCTGAAAAAGGGAAATAACATCTTGGTCAGGGACACATTGACAGGTGTACCACAGTGGGATTGGAACCCATGCCTCCCACACCAAAGGCATAAGACATGCAGAAATGTCTGAAAAGGCTGAAAGACTGCTGCTGCTGTCTGTGAAAGTGTTGTCATGGTGACGAGTGTTTATAAACATCCTTTGATCAGTTAACGACCGTGTCACCTGCTGATAAACTGCACCTGCTAATGCTGAGTGACAGACAGTGTGAGAGAACCCTTCAAACAAGCCTTCAAACAAGCCTTAATAAATCCACAACAGTACATGCTATCGAAACACCGACTTCACCGTTAGAGACACAAGACCTTTGTGAACGTATTCATGTAAAATTTATGTTGGTAAACTTAAAAATGTGGGCATATCAGCGATTTAAAAAAGTGGTTCGCTCTGCGTTTCGCTCGGAAATGTGGAGTATGTTAAACAGGGCAGTGGATGGACGAGATGTGGAACTCTTGTCATTTGGAAGCTCATCGAGCCAAAAGTATAAGGCATATCACAAAACTGAGCACATTGCCTGAAACTAGACAAAAATACCTACGTTTTGATGTATAAATTGTGTATGACAAGTAGATATTGTGGGCGTGAGAGCAATTTATAGAGAGGGGACAAAGATTTTTTTCCTAAGCTGCTACACTCTAACGATGACATCATCCACTCTGCCAGACGCAATACACACTCACTAGAAACACAGAAAAATCCTGAAATGATCACTAAACTTAAACAGCTTTTTTACAAAAACTGTAAAAGATATCAAACTGAAAAGCATAGAGCCGGATAACTGAATATTTTGTGAACATTTTAAAGTTTGTTTGGCGTCTGTAGGTGAAAGTATGAAGGAGCTGAAAATTTTGGGAGCGGAAGAAGATTTGAAGGATTTGAAGCATGCTCTCATTGACTTCAATGTTAAAAAAAAGTCATAAAAAGCTGAATATTTTAAAAAGTATAAATAGTAGAAAAAAAGTTGAAGAAGTCCCATCATTAGCTGAAAGAGCTGAACATTTTAAAAGTTGAATGGTTTTAATAGCTGAATGTATGCAGAAGTTACAGAGAGCCAAAAAACGTACGGAAGAGGGAATAAGAATAATAAACAAAATGGCCGAAAGGAACAACAATAGTTGGAATGCTGCTGAACAGCATTCCCACTAACTAGAAAATGCATTTCCTGCGGAAAATGCGTGGGAATGCTGAATAGCTGAATTGCTAAAGCTAAACTGGTTGAATAACTTAAATCAGTAAGAAGAAGTTGAAGTAGTGAGAATAGTTGAAAAAGTGGAAATCGTTTTAATACGTATGAATTTCATTAAAAAGTTAAAAGCTTATGCTAAACTGAACTGTTGGCTTCAAAAGTTGAATAATGACAAAAGACGTAGAACATTGTGAGGTCTGAGTATATTTTCTAACCGATAATCACTCACAAATGCAGAAATATGAAACAATAGTACGAAAAATCTTAAAGCTCAAATGCACTACACTGCTAAAAAATCAGGAAAATTGTTAGAGTTGGAAGCTGAACTGCATTACCCAAGTGAAGAGCTAAAATACATTGTTAGAAAAGCTGGAAGCTGAACTGTAATACTGTCAAAGATGAAAGTTGAAATGAATTACCTAAAACGGCTGAAAGAAGAAATACTTTGTATTATTATCAGACACTGCATAGAACGAAAAAGCATCAATCTAGCTGATATGAGATGTGAAATATATTAGGTAAAAAGAATGGGGCTGAACAAAAGGAAAGAGAGGACAGAGAGAAGGAGAGAAGAGAGGAGAGAAAGAGAGGAAAAAGAGAGAGCCAAAATAAAACATGAATAGCTGAATTGCTAAAGCTAAACTGGTTGAATAGCTTAAATCCGTAAGAATAAGTTGAAGTAGTGAGAATAATTGAAAAAAACTGAAATAACATCTCAATCAGGGACATATTGACTGATGTATCACAGCTGGATTCAAACCTTGATCTCCCACACCAAAGACATACACAATATCCACTACACTATCATCTGTATAGTTGAAAATGTTCCTTTAGCACTTATAAAGCCTGTCTTTGATCATTGATCACCACACCAGCTAATGCTAATGAGTGAGAGACAGTGTGAGAGAACAGTAGTTTCTTTATTTAGAACTGTAGGTGAAAGTATGGAGGGGCTGAAAATGTTGGGAGCGGAAGAAAATTTGAAGGATTTGAAGCATGATCTCATTGACTTCAATGTTTAAAAAAAGTGTTAAAAAGCTTAATATTTTAAAAAGTATAAATAATAGAAAAAAAGTTGAAGAAGTCCCATCATTAGCTGAAAGAGCTGAACATTTTAAAAGTTGAATGGTTTTAATAGCTCAACGTATGCAGAAGTTACAGAGAGCCAAAAAACGTATGGAAGAGGGAATAAAATTAAAAAAAAGAGAGACAGAGAGACAGAGACAGTCAGACAGAAGTGGAACGCACAAGATATAGACTAATGTTCATATTACTGCCTGTAGTATTCAAGTTGACTGTCTGTGAAAGGGTTGTCATGGCTACTAATGACCTGTGACCATGTTGATAAACACCCTTTGAAGTCTGTGATGAGATCTCTTTGATCTTTAATCAGGTTAACGACCGTGTCACCTGCTGAAACTGTCAGCTGTGCCCCACTGGAGCTATTCAAAGACACAGAGCAAGCTCTCAAATAAAGCCTCAGACTGCTAAAATGATAAGGGCTATTGGTGAAATGATGTAATCGTGACCACCACAAGACCTTTGTGAACGTATTCATGTAAAATTTATGTTGATAAACTTAAAAATGTGGGCATATCAGCGATTTAAAAAAGTGGTTCGCTCTGCGTTTCGCTCAGAAATGTGAAGAATGTTAAACAGGGCAGTGGATGGACAGAGATGTGGAACTCTTGTCATTTGGAAGCTCATCGAGCCAACAGTATAAGGCATATTGCAAAACTGAGCACATTGGCTGAAACTAGACAAAAATACCTACGTTTTGATGTATAAATTGTGTATGACAAGTAGATATTGTGGGCGTGAGAGCAATTTATAGAGAGGGGACAAAGATATTTTTTCCTAAGCTGCTGCACTCTAACGATGACATCATCCACTCTGCCAGACGCAATACACACTCACTAGAAACACAGAAAAATCCTGAAATGATCACTAAACTTAAACAGCTTTTTTACAAAAACTGTAAAAGATATCAAACTGAAAAGATAGAGCCGGATAACTGAATATTTTGTGAACATTTTAAAGTTTGTTTGGCGTCTGTAGGTGAAAGTATGAAGGAGCTGAAAATTTTGGGAGCGGAAGAAGATTTTAAAGATTTGAAGCATGTTCTCATTGACTTCAATGTTAAAAAAAAGTCATAAAAAGCTGAATATTTTAAAAAGTATAAATAGTAGAAAAAAAGTTGAAGAAGTCCCATCATTAGCTGAAAGAGCTGAACATTTTAAAAGTTGAATGGTTTTAATAGCTGAATGTATGCAGAAGTTACAGAGAGCCAAAAAACGTACGGAAGAGGGAATAAGAATAAAGAAAGAACAGAATAACAATAGTTGGAATGCTGCTGAACAGCATTCCCACTAACTAGAAAATGCATTTCCTGCGGAAAATGCGTGGGAATGCTGAATAGCTGAATTGTTAAAGCTAAACTAGTTGAATAGCTTAAATCAGTGAGAAGAAGGTGAAGTAGTGAGAATAGTTGAAAAAGTGGAAATCGGTAGAATGAGTATGAATTTCATTAAAAAGTTGAATAACACCACTAATGTATAAAGTAATTTATATGTTATATAATATTTTATCTGAAATTATGAATCAGTATGGAAAACTTACAAATGCTGTGAGAAACATTAATGAAAATGCAGAAATATGGAACAAATTGTTTGTTCTAAACTGCTGAAAAACTTGTAAGTTGGAAGTTGATCTGCACATAAGTTAAGAGCTAAAATATATTTTAGAAAAGCTGGAAGCTAAACCGTAATACTGTCAAAAGTGGACATTTCAATGAATTGACTAAGAAGACTTATTATCAGCCATATCCATTGCATAGAACAAACAAGCAGAAAGAGAGAGAGAGAGGAAAAAGAGAGGAAAGATAAAAGGAGAGGAAAAAAGAGAAAAGGAATTAACTTTCAATAGCATATATGTCAGTGGTAACACACCTTTGGAGCAAGTATGGGTTAAGTGTTTACTTCAGGGACACATTGATTGATGTACCTCAGTGTGTGTATATATGTGTGGCTGTGTGTGTCTGCATGTGTGTGTGTGTGTGTGTGTGTGTGTGCGCGTGCGTATGTGTTGGTGTGTGTCTGTGTGTGTGTGTGTGTGTGTGTGTGTGTGTGTATGTGTTTCTGTTTCTGCATGTGTGTGTGCATGTGTGTGTGTGTGTGTGTGTTTGCATGTGTGTTTCTGCATATGTGTGTGTGTGTGTGTGTGCATGTGTGTCTGTGTGTGTGTGTGTGTGTGTGTGTGTATGTGTGTGTGTGTGTGTCTGCATATGTGTGTGTGTGTGTGTGTGTGTTTGTGTGTGTATGTGTGTGTGTGTGTGTATGTGTTTCTGTGTCTGCATGTGTGTGTGCATGTGTGTTTCTGCATATGTGTGTTGGTGTGTGTATGTGTGTGTGTGTGTGTCTGCATGTGTGTGTGCATGTGTGTGTTGTGTTTGCGTGTGTGTTTCTGCATATGTGTGTTGGTGTGTGTATGTGTGTGTGTGTGTCTGCATATGTGTGTGTGTGTGTGTGTGTGTGTGTGTACGTGTGTGTGTACGTGTGTGTGTGTGTGTGTGTGTTTGTCTGCGTATGTGTGTTGGTGTGTGTCTGCGTGTGTGTGTGTCTGCA
The DNA here is from genome assembly GCF_008315115.2 of Sander lucioperca. NCBI lineage: Eukaryota > Metazoa > Chordata > Actinopteri > Perciformes > Percidae > Sander > Sander lucioperca. Next base: position 31,453,330 of record NC_050189.1, on the reverse strand, counting down.
TATATGTCTGTGTGTCTGTGTGACTGTGCGTGTGTGTGTGTGTGTGTTTGTCTGTGTTTGTGTAAGAGAATATATGTGAAATATGTTGCTTGAAAAGAAGCGGGCTGAACAACATTGCATTGAAAACAAAAAATAAAATGCATTAATGACAAGGATGTTCAAAAAAACATATACGATGGTGTTAAGGCATACAATTTCCTAAATATGGATTGTTAGTTTATATCTAAAGTTTACTGAAACAATGAAAGTCTGAGGTCTTTAAAGTAACTTTTATATTATGTGTGTGTGTGTGTGTGTGTGTGAGTGTCTGTGTGAGTGTGTGTGTGTGTGTGTGTGTGTGTGTGTGTGTGTGCCAGCATGTGTGTGTTTTGGTGTGTGTGTGTGTATGTGTGTGTGTGTGCGTGCGTATGTGTTTCTGTTTCTGCATGTGTGTGTGCATGTGTGTGTGTGTGTGTTTGCATGTGTGTTTCTGTTTATGTGTGTGTGTGTGTGTGTATGTGTTTGTGTGTGTGTGTGTGTGTATGTGTGTGTGTGTCTGCATATGTGTGTGTGTGTGTGTGTGTGTGTTTGTGTGTGTGTGTGTCTGTGTTTTTGTGTGTGTTTTTGTCTGTGTCTGTGTGTGTGTCTGCGTATGTGTGTTGGTGTGTGTGTGTGTGTGTGTGTGTGTCTGTGTGTGTGTCTGTGTGTGTGTGTGTTTGTGTGTGTGTGTGTGTGTGTGTCTGCGTATGTGTGTGTGTGTGTTTGTGTGTGTGTGTGTGTCTGCGTATGTGTGTTGGTGTGTGTGTGTGTGTGTGTGTCTGTGTCTGTGTGTGTGTTTGTGTGTGTGTGTGTCTGTGTCTGTGTGTGTGTGTGTGTCTGTGTGTGTGTTTGTGTGTCTGTGTCTGTGTGTGTGTGTGTGTGTGTGTGTGTGTGTGTGTGTGTCTGTGTGTGTGTGTGTCTGTGTCTGAATAGACAGACAGAGACAGAGAGAAACAAACAGACAGACAGACGGGCAGAGACAGACAGAAGTGGAACACTAAAGATGTAGACTAATGTTCATATTACTGCCTGTAGTATTCAATTCAACTGTCTGTGAAAGGGTTGTCATGGTAACGTATGACCAGTGAAAACACCCTTTGAAGTCTGTGATGAGATCTCTTTGATCTTTAATCAGGTTAACGACCGTGTCACCTGCTGAAACTGTCAGCTGTGCCCCACTGGAGCTATTCAAAGACACAGAGCAAGCTCTCAAATAAAGCCTCAGACTGCTAAAACGATAAGGGCTATCGGTGAAATGATGTAACCGTGAGCACCACAAGACCTTTGTGAACGTATTCATGTAAAATTTATGTTAATAAACTTAAAAATGTGGGCATATCAGCGAATTAAAAAAGTGGTTCGCTCTGCGTTTCGCTGGGAAATGTGGAGGACCTTTAACATGGCCGTGAATGGAGGCAGATGTGGAACTCTTGTCATTTGGAAGCTCATCAAGCCAAAAGTATAAGGCATATCGCAAAACTGAGCACATTTCCTGAAACTAGACAAAAATACCTACGTTTTGAAATATAAATTGTGTATGACAAGTAGATATTGTGGGCATGAGAGCAATTTATAGAGAGGGGACAAAGATAATTTTCCTAAGCTGCTGCACTCTAACGATGACATCATCCACTCTAGGACACGCAATACACACTCACTAGAAACGCAGAAAAATCCTGAAATGATCACTAAACTTAAACAGCTTTTTCACAAAAACTGTAAAAGATATCAAACTGAAAAGCCATAGCCTAATACCTGAATATTTTGTGAACATTTTAAAGTTTGTTTGGCGTCTGTAGGTGAAAGTATGAAGGAGCTGAAAATTTTGGGAGCGGAAGAAGATTTGAAGGATTTGAAGCTTGCTCTCATTGACTTCAATGTTAAAAAAAAGTCATAAAAAGCTGAATATTTTAAAAAGTATAAATAGTAGAAAAAAAGTTGAAGAAGTCCCATCATTAGCTGAAAGAGCTGAACATTTTAAAAGTTGAATGGTTTTAATAGCTGAACGTATGCAGAAGTTACAGAGAGCCAAAAAACGTACGGAAGAGGGAATAATAAAAAGAAAAATAAACAAAATGGCCGACAGGAACAACAATAGTTGGAATGCTGCTGAACAGCATTCCCACTAATAAAGAACAGAATAACAATAGTTGGAATGCTGCTGAACAGCATTCCCACTAATAAGAAGAATAATAAAGAACAGAATAACAATAGCAGCATTCCCACTAATAAAATGTATTATTATTTAGCCTACTTTGCCTTAAAAGTGAGCAGAGGGAATTAATGTTCCTCGGGAAATTTACCCTAGACTAGGCCTAATTTCAAACCCTTATTCACAATGCGAGAATATGTTTTACAACCATATGCACAAATCTCTATAAGCTAATTCTAAATATCTTTCTACAATTAATGTTCATACAGAACAAACATGACTGGACAAAAACGAACCTGGCAACAAGTCAAGATAAAATATAAACACATTTTGCAGGCTGGTAAGTGCCTTAATTCTTAACAGTGTGCAAATGGTATGTGGTACTTACAAGATGCCTGCTCACATAATTTATCTAAACTGATTTTAGCAGTTAAGAAGAAGGCTCATTTGTCTGGCACTTCACCCCAGCTGAGGAAATGGCCCTTGTCTTAAACCAAGGAAAGCCTGTGATGGAAGGGATTCAGGGTGGGACAGCTACTAACTCTGTTCCACCTGCAGAAACTGCCCTCTTCATACAAGGTACATTTTCCAGTACTGCACATCAAACACAATCAACCATTTATATAGGCATATGTAGACTGTCTGACCTTGTTTTGCCTTGCAGTGTCCGGCGACACAGTCACTCTCTTGCCACCAGACGATGATACAGTGAGTATTATTTATTAAAGCATATGGCTTGGCACATCCTGTCAATAATGGATCGAAATAATAATAACTGTCGAAATCTAAATTATGCACAATTCCTGCTGTGCTAATCAATGGGTGGTTTACAGAATTCACAAACTGTCAGATATCTGTACACACGACATCTGAAGAAACAAATAGAGCCGGCAGATGTACAGATTGCTGTCAGCAAAAGAAGTATCCAGGATCTGGACCTTGGTATGGAAATAAAAAAAAAAAAACACTGAGGAAACTGGATATGGAGATACAGAAACTAGAAAAATAAGTAAGTAACTTCAATACACACTGTAAGCATATCAGTAAAACAATGTATTAATCATGTTTTTTTTCTCTCTCCCCAGCTCCAAGCTGACAAGTGACAGCACCAAAATAAAAAGATTAAGAAGCATTGTGGCGTTCCCTGTGTGATGAATGTACACTACACTACACTACATAGGCCAAGTTATTGGTCCAGTGATGTGAGACTAAAATTGAGGTTATGAAACCAAAGTAAGCTACTAATACCTAATAAAAAAAACATTAGGCCTATATATTAAGGAGTAACACAAACTATCCTTTATTAGAGAAGGACAAGCAACACTAAAATTAAATCAGTCATCTGAAATAATTAATGTATTGGTCTCTGACCAGTCTGCAATTAATGTCATCTGGGAATATAGCTGCATTGTCCCACTTGATCTCTGGTGCCAGTGCAACGATTTCTAACCATCTAAACAACTGCAATAGTAAGATTTAAATCAAACTTGTGACAGCAATAGTGACAAGTAATGCATGTTGATAAAAATAAAGCAGAACACATTCACAAGACAACGGAATAACTGTTAAACACGTTTATTTCGGATCAGAGTGACAACTGATTTAACACATAAGACTCCGGGATTAATCTTAGCCTGGCTGGAGCAGGCTAACTGCAAAGAATACATCTCCATGGTTACTTGGCTGGGTTTAATTCAACCTATTTTTGTGCAACCAAGTCAAAGCTAAATTCATCCAGGATAACTTGAATATCCCAGCTATCCCTTATCCTGGTTTTCTGCAATAGCCCCCAGACTTCATAAGCCAAACATATAAATGAAACCAAGTGTTAGAGCTGTCTAAACAAACGCATCACATGAAAATGACTAATAGTTAATGACTTAAATGTTCTGCTGTCTGAGAAGGTCTCATTCAGTCATGCCTAAGGGCTGCTGGGACTATTAAGAAAACAGGGAATACCAAAGTCAGTGAATGGCTCCATTAAAGTAAGGCTCTTCATTATTGTACAGAGTTAGTGAATGTAACTATCACATGTTGAATATTAAATACAGTAAGTGCTTGAGGCATATTTGCTCTCAGATGAAGCTTTCTGGAGGGTTACCAACAGCAGTCATGCTTTAATTAATGTGTAAAGAAATTGCTACTGTAACTTGGCTTTAGCCTGAAAGGTTTCTTTGTCCAGCAGAGAATGTGTGCTGACTTTTGCCTCCTACAGCCTGAAACCAGAGAGATAGAACTTCTTCCTTCCTTATGTGAGGTGGCACACTCTTTCACCATAACACAGGAAGCTGTTAACTGCTGTAACATGCCCTTACATAGTCCACATGCTTGATTAGAGTGACCAGTGTCAGATGGTTAAGAAATCCACAGCTGCATCAACCAGTGTCTGGCCAGCGCTAGTAGGGGCAAGCGCTCGTTCATCGCTTTGATAAAGGTGACACAATACAGAAATGGATTTCTGATTTCTTATGTATCTTTAAGAACAGATTCATAAGGACAAAGAATCAGAACAGTAGTCTGATACAGGAACTGATGTTGCCAGTAAACCATTGAAAGCATACTGCTAATGCATAAAGGAAGCAAAGACTGAGAGCTAAAGGGTATCGTTCCTTCTTTTAGTCACAAACTGACTTGCTTGTTCTTGAGTTGCTGTTGTCTTTATGCTGCGAGTTGTAAAAAGTGACAACATGCTCTCCAGCATGTGTAAGACCAACATCTTTAATATCTCTGCCTTGTTTCTTTAGAATGATGTCTCGCTTTTCAAAAACACAGCAGCTGTGTCAGAATGGTTAGGGTGTGCCACTGCCTCAGCATAGATGAGGTGTTAACCACAAACATGGGTTATGAAACTAGTCTAACACTGGGCCTCATTCACCAACCGTTCTTACGAAGAAATGTGTTCTTAAACCCCACTTACGCACTTTTTACGAAGATTCTGACATTCACTAATGTTTTCTTATCTTGGATTTGTTCTTAGCTAAGAACAAAATCTATGAACACTCAAGAGCACTCTTATGCACATTTGAGTGATGACAATTTGCTCCAAATATTTGGTTACTGCATTTTATTTAATTCTACAGTTGTTTACATGATAGTATTGTACTTATGTATTTCTGATGAAAAAGAAATCATAGTATGCAAAGAAACACTAACACTGCAATTTACATAAGCAATTAAACTGATTAAATCCTGCGTTACTTGGTGATTGATCACGCTATTTATAGGGCCAAAATGGAGTGTTTTTTACTTCGTTACATTTTGCAGCAATTATCTATACTTTCTACTCCACTACATTTCTACAACGTTCCATTACATTTTCTGATCAGTTTTTCCTCCTGCCAAAACGTCTTCCTGACCATCACACGTTTGTCTCACCGGTAAAGTTTGGTTGCCATAGATATATGGGGCACCGTCGATCCTTCATCGGCTTCCAAGCCGGCTCCGGTGCTCCAGAGCCTGGGCGCAGCACCGCTGACCCTCGGTAATACAGCCTCCAGTAAAAGTGAAAATGAAAATGTTTGTTTTTTATTATTCCCGTTTTTAAATCATAGTTGCCTCTCCACAGCGCCGTTTACTCCTCCGCCAGGCAGCGTAAGACGCGTTCATATCTTATTTATTTGGCTGGACCTCTTCATATCTCCTCCCCATTGTCGCTGCTTCACACACACTTTATTTGCTTACTTGCATGCATGGTTAAAGAAAATAAAACCGTCTTAAAATACATCCATGAATAAAACCAACCGCATTCCGATTCTAACAACATATTTCCGTTTTATGTTGGTTAGGATAGGAACTTCTTTTAAAAGCCAGCTGGCCTTGTTTGTGGTAGTGGGCATCTTCTACTTTGACTAAAGTAAATATGTCTCTGGTTATTTGTACTTTTACTAAAGTAAATATGTCTCTGGTTATTTGTACTTTTACTTAAATACTGAGATTCAGTACTTCCTCCACCACTGCAATGTACAAGTCATCTGCGACTCCGACAATTATCTCTTGAATGCAGTCCCCTGCTTCACAGGAGGTGCACAGGAAATGTCATGTCTTTATACGGGAATTTGCGGGGTGTTTTCTTATGCTAATTAGGAACAACTGGCACGCGCTTTCAATTACGAAGACGTGGGATTCATCAATCCTAAGACCACAGGTGCGAACAATTCAGCTGTTTAAGAACACGTCATGAATCCGACGTAGACTTTTCTTCTCATATTTAAGAGAAAACTTAGGAAGATATTGGTGAATGAGGCCCATTGTTCTGAAGTTGTGATAGGCTGAGACACATGCAAAGCTGTTTTGACCTCAGATAATCTAATTGTTTAAGTGCAAATGCAAAATCACCACTTACACCCTTATGTAGTATAGCATAAGGCAGCCAGTTTGTTTATGCAATGTAAGAAATACATTTAATTATTTCATTTATTCTTTAAACCAATCACAAACCACTTGGAAGGCAATAAGCTCTGGACGAAGCGACAGTGGCTCTGCAAAATAGTCTCAGGAAGGAACTTGTTTTGGTGGAACATTTGCACTCCGCAAAAGAAAACGCCACATACAATATTAATGGAGCTAACTGTTCACACAATTGCAGTAACATGAGCTATTTAAATTACCTGGATATATGGTTAAAAGTAATTTGCTATTACCAGTGTATCGCCGTGTGTAATTAATTCATAGCAAATCCCACCAACAGACATTGCAATAAAATTATAGTATACATGACGGACAGACTGACATTGCCATCCATGGAACCACTCTGGTAGCATGGCTAAAAACTGGAAACCTACCAACTTGATCAAGGCAAGAAGCAGAACATTTTGAGGTTATAAAGCACGGTGTTCAAAGTGTTCAACTTCAAAAATTCAAACATACTAGGTACTACTGATGATAGTTAAGCATACCTTAGCACAGCTCATGCTGCAAATAAGATGTGACAGTAGTCTTGATGGCTGTTCAATCACTTAGTTGATTTTTGCTGGACAGGTAACGGTATTAAATCTTTTAATGGGGCTTCAACACATCACAAAATGCAGTGTGCGCATGGAAATTGCTTTGAAATCCCCCATAGTGAACTGATAATTGACAGTAATTGCTCCAAAGAGTTTTGCTCTCCTCAAGGACATTGATAATCATACAAAAAGAAAGCACAAAAAATGTAAAAGAGTGGGAGAAGCACGTGACCTATGACCTACGCTATGCTTCCAAGAAACTGAGCTCCTACACTCGCCTCCGTATTTCATTAAATAACCAGGTCTATTACTTTTTCTTCGACGCCAAATCGTTTTGTCTGTTGTCACGGTGACTCGGTGAAACGCCTGCAGGCACGAAAGAGCGTGTCTCGTTGTCGCCTGGGCTGTCTACTCATTTGGAGAAATTTGCTAGCATGTCTGCGGCTAATGGAGTGGTGGCTAATGTGAACACGTTCTCTAATATGGAGGAATTAGTCGACTGGGTCTTGGAGAAGCAGCTAAGTGTGCTTAAATCAGTAATCTAAAGCGCAGTGAAGGAAGTGCTGGCCGAAATGAATGCCTCACAGCAACACATCGGGGCAGAACCTGAGAAGTAGGAAAGCATGGTATGTGAACCGGACCAATCTGACTGCGTCACACTCAAGATCCAGCGGCTTCGGCTGCCTGAAGGGATACAACACAAGCTAGCACAGCACGCTGAACGCAACTCGGACTCGTTCATCTGTCGCACTGCCCTGGGAACGACCCGCGGGGGGAGAGAGTTCACCTTCGCTGCAGCCGTGAAGCCCGGTGTTTTCTGGCTGGAATTAGAAGAAGAGGAGGACGCGCAGACCGTCCCGTGCCGCAAGGAACCGGAGAGCGACCGTGGGACTTTGATTCGATGCCAGATGCTGCGATTGGAGGATTCAGCACCTGTGGACTAACAGTATTTGGGCCACTGTACCGAGTTTGACTGGAGGACGCTGTGTAAGTTTTGAAACCAACCGTTGGAGGGACACCTAACCAGACTGTAAGGAATGATGAATGCTGGATACTCAGTCTACAATCTATATTTTTGAGGACACTTAATCTGGCTGGGAACATGATGAATCCTGAGGATGCGTTATGTAAGTTTCGTAACTAAGCTTTAAAGGGACACTTAACCAGACTGAAAATACATGACAAATACTGGCTGGTAATTCTAAGGATACTGTATGCAAGTTTCGGAGGCGAGCTTTAAAGGGACACTTAACCAGACTGAAAATGCATGATAAATGCTGGCTGGTCAGTTTACAGTTCACGTTTGTTAACAATTAAGCTAGACTGAAAGAACATGAGGGATTGTTTGTTTATAATATTGTTCATGTTTAACATAAGAATTTACTAGACCCGTTTCAATTAACCTGTGACTTAAGACAGGAGGTGTAGTTTTGAGCTGGAATTTTGCGCAAACTGCGTTTGATGTGGTCACGCATCTTACAAATAGGGGAGGGGGTCTGCGGTCTCAGAGGGTTAGGGGATTTATTTTACTTAATTTTACTATGTTTTTGTCACACCTTGCTCAGAGCTAACAGTTCAACCTTTGATACAGATTTGTCAGCAAAATCCGGTAGGGTACTCGAGACACGTATGCGTTTCAATTTTTAAGATGGCTGAGCTTTCAATCCTTTCAGTTAACTCAGGGGGCTAAACGGGCCGATCAAACGAGCTAAATTCCTCGATTATTTACGAAGGAAAAACATAGACGTGGCACTTATACAATTGTCACACTTACGTAAAAGATGTAAATCGTCTACAAAATAAATACTTTAAGTTTTCTGCCTCATCTGGTGACGACACCAAAACCAAGGGCTCCATCGTGTTGCTGTCGCGGAAATCCGCACTTGACAAAAGCAGTAAAGACTCTTCAGGCAGGATATCTTATATATGTATCGTGATAAGGATTAGGAAAATAGCCTTTGTCTCGGTATATGCACCAGCTAAATATGATGAAAGTTTCTTCCCACGCCTAACCAATGAATTGCTCTCTCTCAATGAATATTCACTAATTATAGGGGGAGACATAAATGCAGTACTAGATTTAAACCAGGATAGATCAGGGGTCAATCATCATCTTGAACCTTTAGCCCAAGCCATAAGGCAAAATAAAATATGTAATGTCCAGATTAAATCCAATAACAACTCAATATAGTTATTTTTATTCTTAAAATCTTTAACAAATTTGGCTCAATCTCCGGCTATAAAATCAACTGGAATAAATCTAATCTTCTTCTGTTGAACAACGGATAGGCGACATCAGCTTGCTGTCGTTAAAATGAACATAGTTCCTCGTGTGAATTTCTTAAGTACAATGATCCCCTTACCCCCACCAATACATTTCTGGAAGAAACTTGATACCGTTATTCGGCAGTATATATTTGGAATAATAAACAACCTAGGCTAAAATATTCTACCCTGCAACGTACCACAAACACGGGAGGCCTGGCCCTCCCCAACCTTAAAGTGTACCACAGAGCTTTTCAGCTACGGGCCCTCAGAGTGTGGATGGACCCCTCATCTACAGTCCCATGGAGAGAAATAGTTATCACCAACACATTGACCAACTTTAAACAGGTCGAGAAGCAACTACGCTACACCAATAAGTGGCATTTGAACACCCCAATTTGGCACAACATACACTTAATGTCTGGTAACAAACCTTTTGTTTATAACCAGTGGAGTGACAGAGGTATTTATACTCTAGACCAGCTATTCAATGATGAAGGTATGTTAAGTTTTGAAAACCTGAGAGCTAGCTTTGAGGTCCCTAGGACATCCTTCTTCCTTTATCTTCGCTTAAGATCAGCCCTAAAATGTTATGGAATACCATGGGGGAACAGTCTTGAGATGCACCCAATCATTAAATGGCATGCTGATTCTCCGGTGAGAGGATTAGTGTCCAGGATTTATGCTAAACTGATGCAAGTATCTGTAGGAGAACTCCCAATACTAAAGAAATGGGAGCGAGAGCTGAGCCCGGAGGGGAACGTAATTAATTGGGAGACAGTTTGGGACAACATTTCCTACTGTTCCAAGGACCCAAATCACCAGCAGATCCACTTCAACATATGCCATAGGACATACTGGACTCCTCAGAAGAGATACGTCTCTAAAGCCATTCCCACTCCCTATTGCACGTTCTGCCAACCTGAACAAACTGGAACTTTCTTGCACATGGTCTGGGAGTGTGAACAGGTACATGAGTTTTGGAATAAAACAACATCAATAATATCTGATGTGATAGGATGTCGAATTCCTACTGACCCGATTGTTTTGTAATTTAAATTACACCTACTTGGGAGACAGAAGAAAATTTGGCTAGCTGGATCAACTGTGACCAAGAAAATTATAGCTCAGCGCTGGCTCGCTTTGTATAAAACAGTGGTTGGCGTATTTTCTGGACATAGTTATGCTTGAGCTCTCTACAGCAAGGATTAACAAAGCCAAATCATCAACTATAGACCTATGGAAAAACGCAGCAGCACAAGTATCAGTCCTAATGACCTCAGCATCACAAGAATTAGAGGAAAGCGACTAGGCAAGGTGTGATTCCTGATTGTTTGTTTTCTTTCCTCGAGACCGCAGAAGGTGGGGGGTGGGAGAGGGTTGTTGTTCTTGTTCAATTGTGTTTGTCTGTTCTGTATGTTTAAAAATATAAAAAAAAACAATAATTAGTTAATTAATGTTATTAATTAATTAATTAATCTTAAAAAAATGTAAAAGAGTGTAAATGGAGCTGTGTACAGGCCTTTCTAACAACGACACAATGACCAAAATGTACTAAAATCTGGTCAAGACCACGCATCTTTTGTTGTCAGTTAATTTTGTAATAATTGGTCCATTTCTTGTTTGTTTTTTAGAAACAAAAACAATTATTTTTTAACAGGCTAAAGCATGTTTTACTGGGGGGTCAAGAGTTTCAAGAAGAATGTAGTCACACCTTCTCTAGCTCCTCCTGTTTGTGCCTACCCTTTAGTTTTCCCTTTTATAAGTGATCACTTCAGTGAAACTGAGGTTTCAGAACACTTTAAGTAATGGTGACGGCTGACACGATTTTATGGTGCGCTTTGGAGCTGCGGATTACAGTTGTGGGGAGAGGACAGTTTGTCTTTTCCTGCTGTGTCCTTTGTTTGGGCCTTAGGGATTGTGGTGAAGGAACAAGTAAAGCAATGGTTTTAAAAATGGGATGATGAGCAATATTTTCTAAATATATTTTTCCTTATAACTTAAAAACTAAATTTGAAGCCCATTAGGTCATCCCATCAGACTATGTATTATTATTCACCCTGCAGTGGCTTGATAAGACCACTTAGATACCTATACATTTTTACATAGCTATTTTTGTCAGAATAAGCTTAATTTCTATGGTTCTGTGGCACTACACAGTATTTAGATTATGCCATTATATTGTGGCTGTATGACAACAGACATGGTAGCAACAAGCATTAACAAAATTATCGAAATTAATAAAACCTGTTAAGATTATATGATATGTTTAAAAGCTCTTAAACAAGAACACCTGTGAGTTTAAAAAAGTTAAGCCAAACCTACTGCAAGTATACAAAAAACTACAGCTCAGTGCCAATGTATGTAGGATTGAGTGTTTCTTTAACAGTAAAATCAAAGCTCTTCTTGTCTGCATTTATTGATAGTGCAAGATCATTGGCATTTTCCCTAACAAGGACAGCCTTTGTAGCAGTCCTTGTGCTGCAGGGGACGCTATCACAAGGTTGTCTGAATAGAAAATTCATTTTATTCTCAGTCCCTTACAGTGAGCTCAGGTAAAGCAGATAACGGCATTAATGAGTTGCTGCTACCAACTCATTAATATTATGTTGAATTAAGTAGGGGCTTAGATGTCATCCTTGACTTATATCTCTGTTCTGGATAAAGCCTTTATGTTTTTATTATCTGTTTGAAAGCAGCATTTGTTTTGTTCCTATGATTTCCTATTGCTTTAATGATGACTTTGCTCTAATGCTTTTGTTTATCTCTGAGAAGCTGGTTGGACTGTCCAGGTCACTCTAACAATAACCATCCTTGTTCTTTGTCAGCTTGTTCAACATGTCCCAGAATGATTTATGACTAGTTTTTTTTCTAGCTCTTTTGTCATATAGGTGGTATTTCATGTTTTGACACAGGACCTTGGTGTCTCTGCAGTGTATCTGATCTGCAGGATTTGTACAGCATAGTTTTGCTTTGACAGCAGTCTCAGTAGTTGTCTCTTTGTAAGCACTATTACTTTGGCTTCGGCTATATTTTTTCACATTGATGGTTTAAGAGATGGGCCTCTCGAGCTGATTCTTTGAATACGTCATTTATTTTTACACAATTTCAGTTCCCCTTTGTAGAACAGGAAGCTGTGAGAGGGATCATGTGAGGTGGTGCATTGCTCTCTTTGGCTCAATAATCTTAATAATATCATGTAGTGTGTGATGCTCGATTATTTGAGATTAGAGAGGAGAACATATGTAAAGATTATCCTTACTGTATGTGCTTGATGCAACCCAATTTCAAAATTGGTTAGAATTTTAACCCTCCTGTAATCTGATCCCAGCTTAAAAGAGAAATTGGTAAATGTAGTCGATTTAAGCAATACATCCCTCAGTGCATGCTATATTGATTGAGAAGCAAAATCTGTTGTTCTTTCTGCACCCTTTGACGTGACAGTGACATATTTGGAGGCGGGGAAGAACCAGGCTATTCAGCTTGGATTTGGCCTCTGGGTAGCCAGGGGGTGTGCTCTGGATGCAGCTGAAATACACAACTTCCTTGTTTTCTTCGCTTGTATTCCAAACTAGCTACGTTTACAACAGCGAAAATGGCATCCCAAAATATGAGTGCAGAGGATGGTAAGGACAATACATTTTGCAATTTAGTGAAGCTGTAATGCGCTGCCATTGACAATCAGGAAAATAATAAAGAGTTGTTGCCGTCTAGGTTCACGCTGGTACAGAGCCTTTAAAAAATATTCCATTACCTGTATAAGTATAGGCACAACTTCTTTGGCTGGGCGTCAGTTGCTCAGCTTTATTCGGTCAACGCTTTGGCCATGCATCTTTACCACAGCCTTGTAAACTATTGGCTGGATGGTTTGTGTACAACAACCATAGCAACGCACAGAGCTGACCGTAAGCTGCAAACAGGCAAGAGGCTGTAAACTGTAACAAACTGCGGGAAAAACCCTGATTTAGAAGCATATTCTGAATGCGCTGTATAGATGTCCAAACAATACTTCTAAAACCCAAATAATACCTGTATATCCCACGTCTTAAACGGAAAATGCTATATTCTAAAAAAGGCCTTATTTGAATATCCAAACGGAATATGCTGTTTACATGACCTGTATCAAACTCAGAGTATTTTCACACTCTGAAGTGTGGAATATTAGTGTGCATATAAACATACTAGGGCTGAACGACTTTGGAAAATAATCTAATTGCGATTTTTTTCACCAATATTGCAATTGCGATTTAATGTGATTATTTTTTAAGCTCTTTGTCTTCTGTATTATTCAACAAAGACAAGCAATAAATCATTGTATAGTATGAACAACACACGATTAGATAGATTAAACAAACTGTTCTTTCCTGAGGCCTGTACTACGAAGCAAGATTTGGCGTTAACGAGGTAACTTCAGGTTCAACCTAGGGTTTTCTGTACCACGACGGTGGATCACTTGTTACCGAGTTCAATCGCCGTGGTAACTTATGCTAAACACCTAACCTGGTCAGGAGCAGGTTATGTTGGAGATTAGAGATCAACTGGTGTAAAAGCACCGCCTACTGACCAATCAATACTCGATTGATAATGGCGTCACTGGAAATTAGGACGGTAAGATCAGGCGGAGCTCAGTGCGCGGAGAGGGAGAGAGGGGGAGAGAGGGTTGCGCTCATAAAAGTTAAAACATTTAGAGACCGACAACCCCGTTAACATTCCCTGATGGGGGGTGGCCTCTAGCTCACCCAGTAAGAGCGTTCGCCCCATGTTGGCTGAGTCCTGCAGCGGCCCAGTTTTGAATCCAACAAGCCCCAAAAAAATAATCTTTAAAAAAAACCATTCCCTGATGGGTACTTTTATGAAATATATAGATTTTAATGGGAGGGAATTACATATAGGCTATCGGCATCTTGAGCCGTGTGTTGCCAAAAGTGCACATCGGTTTGAATTATGTTTTTATATATTTTATTTTCTCTCATGATCGCTTCCACTGCCAGGGTTGCAACTGAAATAATAGGCTAAAGCAACGGCAGTTTATGGAAAGCACAAGTGTAATTATGGTCTGATCATGGCCTGACTGATGGGGAAGATATTGATAAGCGTTTACAGCGTCAGCTATTTTTTTGCCAGCTTTCCTCCTGTTTTAGGAAGCAGCGACTGTATTGCGTTTTGCCTGCAAAACCGTGTCTGTGTTCTTCATATTTATGTAGAATTATAATTTGCTCTTCTTATATAAAATATGCGGCTCTGGTAGATGTTTGCGATTGGTCGTGCTGTGCAAACACCGCCTCTTTTATGTGAACGCGCGCGCCGCTGGATTGGGAAACCCTGGATTGATTGAACTAGTTGTTAACCACCGTCGTGACACAGGTTATGCGGGACCGCGGTTGTTAGGGTTAGTGAAGCCGGGTAACTGAAATAAATCCAGGGCATGTTGATCTTGATTCGTAGTACAGGCCTCAGGAGGCCAGGTCTGTATGTGATGATGAAATTAGGTGATGCATGAATTATATGAATGACATCTTTTATTTAACTACTTCAATCACAGTAGTATATTGAGCACTGACCAAGCCTGGTGTAAACATTCATATGAAAGTCAGAAACAAATCACACAAACTAAAGTGCAGATTGTAGAAATATAAAAACAAATATGTGGCTTTACTACACTTAGTAGTATTTAGATTATTATTTACTGTAATAAACATATGTAAACATGTGGATTGCACTTTTTAAACACGGTCTTTGAACTTTACTAGACAGTTAAATAACTATTATTACTAATCTCCAGTCAGTAACAAAACAACAATGCAGAAAATAAAAGGAGAGAAATGTCTGCCTGTACCTCTTTGAAAATATTTTAGGTTACTCAAAGTTAAATGTAATCACTGTCTGAACTTTAATATCTAAATATTAATTGTAACTAGAAAATGCATTTCCTGCAGAAAATGCGTGGGAATGCTGAATAGCTGAATCTACACTAAACTGGATGAATAGCTTAAATCAGTAAGAAGAAGTTGAAGTAGTGAGAATAGTTGAAAAAGTATGAATGGTTTCAATTAACATGAATTTCATTAAAAAGTTGAATAACACCACTAATATATAAAATAATTTATTTTCTAACTGAAATTATGATTAATTCTGGAAGACTTACAAATGCTATGAGAAACAGAGATGAAAATGCGGAAATATGAAATAAATTATTTGAAAAATCTCAAATGGATTGCACTGCACTGCTGAAAAACTTGGAAGTTGAAATGTAAAATTGAAAGTTGGAAGATGAACTGCATTACCTTATTAAGCTAAGAGCTGAAATACATTCCTAGAAAAGCTGGAAGCTAAACTGTAATACTGTCAAAAGTGGAAGTTCAAATAAATTGACTAAAAAAGCTAAAAGTATAAATACTTTGTATTATTATCAGACATATCCATTGCATAGAACAAAAAAGCATGACCCTAAAGAGCTGAGAGGTGAATATATTGCCTGAAAAGAAGCGGGATATATACATGGATGAAATCACAAATGACACTAGAGGGAGGGAGAGAGAGAGAGAGAGACAGAAGAGGGAGGGAGAGAGAGACAGAAGGAGGGAGGGAGGGAGGGAGAGAGAGAGAGAGAGAGAGAGAGAGAGAGAGAGAGAGAGAGAGAGAGAGAGAGAGAGAGAGACAGAAGGAGGGAGGGAGATAGAGACAGAGAAGGAGGTAGAGAGACAGAGACAGGGAGAAACAGAAACAGACAGACAGACAGTGACAGAGAGAAACCGACAAACAGAGACAGGGAGAAACAGAACCAGACAGACAGACAGACAGACAGACAGACAGACAGACAGAGACAGACAGGAAGAAACAGAAACGGACAGACTGACAGACAGAGACAAGGAGAAACAGACACACAGACAGACAGAGAGACAGAGACAGATAGAAACAAACAGACAGACAGAGAGACAGAGAGAAACAGACAGAGACAGAGAGAAACAAACAGACAGACAGAGAGACAGAGACAGACAGACAGACAGAAGTGGAACGCAAAAGATACAGACTAATGTTCATATTAGTGCCAGAGACAGACAGACAGGAAGAAACAGAAACGGACAGACTAACAGACAGCGACAAGGAGAAACAGACATACAGACAGAGACAGACAGACAGAGACAGACAGAGATAGACAGAGACAGAGAGAAACAAATAGACAGACAGAGAGACAGAGACAGGGAGAAACAGAGACAGACAGACAGAGACAGACAGAAAGAGACAGAGACAGAGAGAAACAAACAGACAGACAGAGAGACAGAGACAGACAGACAGAGACAGAGACAGGGAGAAACAGAAACAGACAGACAGAGACAGAGACAGAGAGAAACAAAGACAGACAGAGACAGACAGACGGAAGTGAAACGCAAAAGATATAGACTAATGTTCATATTACTGCCTTTAGTATTCAATTCAACTGTCTGTGAAAGGGTTGTCATGGTAACGTATGACCAGTGAAAACACCCTTTGAAGTCTGTGATAAGATCTCTTTGATCTTTAATCAGTTAACGACTGTGTCACCTGCTGAAACTGTCACCTGTGCCACACTGGAGCTATTCAAAGACAGAGCAAGCTCTTAAATAAAGGCTCAGACTGCTAAAACGATAAGGGGTATAAGTCAAATGACATAATCGGGACCACCACAAGGCCTTTGCGAACGTATTGGTACAAAATTTATGTTGATAAACTTAAAAATGTGGGCATATCAGTGATTTAAAAAAGTATAAGTCATATCGCATCACTGAGCACATTGGTGGAAACTAGACAAAAATACCTACGTTTTTGACTTCCGGTTATGGCGGCACGGTGAGCAGACGCGTTTTCCTCGTGCTCAGTTGCTTTTCAATAAATCCTGCATAATATTCCAGAGAGAAGTCATATAAAGTGACAAAACTGTAAGCGTAAGAGTAAACTACTTCAAACATGCCAAAAAAAGTGGTTAAGGAGAAGAAAACGATGGAGAGCTGTGAGGATGCAGGCCAGGAGCTAGCTGAAGAGGAGTCATGCTTGCCGGAGCAGGCACACGCTACTGTTTCCGCGGATGCCGAACAAGTTATAAATTTGGACAATCCTTCAACAAAGGACCTCATGCTTGCCATAACCTCATTCAAACAAGACTTTAACACAAAAATTGATGGTGTACTGACAGAAATAAGAATTGTCCAAACGGACATTAAAGACTGTAGTGGGCGTATCATGGAGGCCGAAACGCGGATATCTACGGCAGAAGACGAGATACAAACCCTGAAAGAAACTATCGGAAAACTTGAGAGCAAGACAAAAAACCTCACTAACAAAGTCGAAGATTTAGAAGGGAGGAGTAGACGTAATAACCTGCGTGTACTGGGCCTACCCGAGAAAGTAGAAGGAAATGACACCTGTTCCTTTATGGAAAAGTGGATAGCGGATACTCTGAAGATAACGCCACCGGTTTTGGAGAGAGCGCACCGGGTAAAAGAGAGCCAAAGTTCCACCACGTATCCGAGAACCATCATCATCAAGTGTTTAAACTTCAAGGACAGAGAAAATATCTTGAAAGCTGCGCGGATACAGAAAGAGGTGTTGTACCAAAACAACAAACAGAGGAGCTACGACGGCGTGAGGAAGCGGCTGCGGGAACTCGGTCTGGACAAACACCAGGTAATATACCCCGCACGGCTCCTGTTGACCAACGATGAACGCACTGTCGTCTTCAATACACCAGCAGACGTGAGCAAGTACATCAAGAAACTGGAGCCAGTGATTGAGGATGACTAAGTTAAGTGCATCTTGATGAGAACTCTTATTGAACTTATATTCTCTTTAGATGTGGATGCTGGTAAATAAGAGGTATGTAGGGCCTACTTCTGCTGGAAATTTGACATCGTACTAATTACAGACTTGGCTCTCTTAAAATACTAGTATAAAGTATTAATAAGCCCTGTTTAAAGATATATTTTATTTTGTTTTTTCTTCTGGTTTCTTTTTAAAATGCAATTAGGTGCTTCTTAAGTGAGAGCTGAAAAATACGTGCATGTAGCATGGCGCACGTTTTATTTTCAGTTGATAGATAAACTAGAGTATCTGGATTAGTTTTTGTGCATAGACAAGCAATTGAGCTGAGTTTTGGTTTACATGAGAATAGTTCCTCAATATAGCGTGGACCTATTCCCGGTAATCGAGGGAAGTTATTTAGGGGTTTGGGGGAGCCTGTATGTTCTAGTGAGTCAGGCCTGGGTTGTGGGTGGGTCGCTCTCTTCCTTTTCTTTCTGGGTTTTATTCCAAATGGTACCCTTTATAGGTTTTTATTGCTACTCTTGCACTAAGGTAATTTACCTCTCTTTTTGTTAACCGTGACATAATAAATGACAGATGTTTTGGTTGAATGTGTATCTTGGAATTGTAGAGGCCTACGTAAACTTACTAAAATAAAACAAGTAATAGGTATATTAAAACAGCTAAGAGCCAAAATTGTGTTCCTACAGGAAACCCACATGCTAGATCAGGAGTTAATCAAAATTAAGCGTAGATGGCCAGGTCAGGTACTGTCGGCAGCTTACTATTCTAATTCCAGAGGAGTTATAACTATGATACATAAGTCTATTCCTTTGCGCATTGATAAAATAACTAAAGACCCCAAAGGTAGATTTTTGATTATACAGGGATATATCCTATCAACCCGGATTAATCTGGTTAATGTATATGGACCTAACGATGATAACGCAGATTTTTATAATGATTTATTTTTGAGAATCTCCACAATGCCCGGAAAACACATTATGGCAGGTGATTTCAATTGTGTTTTGCAGCCCAGTAAGGACCGGTCATCTGGTATCGATAACACTCATGTAAGATCTAGGAAGGTTTTACAACATTTTATAAAAGAACTCAACCTGGTGGATATATGGAGGGCTCAAAACCCAATAAAAAGGGAATATTCATGATGGTCGAGTACTTCTAAGGATACTCAAGAATAGATTACTTTCTGATATCAGCTGAACTAATTTCATGTATCAGAAATTGTCAGTACAGTAGTATCCTTATATCTGACCATGCTCTGGTATCTTTGACATATGTTGAACCAAAGTTTATTCATAATCGTACTAAATGGAGATTTCAATTGCACTGGAGGCAAGACAAAAAATTTCTTGAGTTCTTAGGGGAACAAATTGATTACTATTTTGAACATAACACCACCCAAACATCAGCTATAATCAGATGGGAAGCCTTTAAGGCCTTTATACGAGGACAAATTATAAGCTATACGAGTAGGGAGACAAAAGAGAAACAGGAGGAAATTAAAACACTTGAAACAAAAATTCGCTTACTCGAGGAAAAAAGTTTACAAGCAGGCCAAAATACTGATAATATTTTAAAAGAATTACTATTGTTAAGAACCCAATATAATGAAATATCACATGAAAAAGCAGCAGCCAATTTATTAAGATTAAAGCAGCAATTTTACGATCAGGGAGAAAAACCAGGCAGACTTCTTGCTTGGCGTATAAAACAACAAGAATCAGAAAGAGCAATTACTAATATTGAGGATGAAAATGGAAATATGATTGTAGATCCAATGGAAATTAATAAAGCGTTTAGAAATTTCTACAAAAAGCTATATTGTTCTGAATATAGGGCCACAACTGATACCCACTCCGCGTTTTTTGATAATCTCAACATTCCTAGAATATCTGAGGAACTAAAAATTAAATTAGATAGTGAGATTACTGCAGCTGAAATCATGGAGGCTATAAATACATTAAAAGGTGGTAAAACAGCAGGACCTGATGGCCTGCCCATTGACCTATATAAATATTTCAGTGATAAAATGGTTAGGCCACTCCATGATATGTATATAGAATGTTATAATAGTGTATATCTTCCTACTTCTATGAGAGAGGTTTTGATCATTCTTTTACCAAAACCAGGAAAACCGAACACAAAGTGTGGTAATATGCGACCTATAAGCCTAATAAACACTGATACCAAAATAATATGTAAAATCTTGGCAAAAAGGTTAGAGAATGTGCTTCCGGGCATTGTGGGTGATGATCAAAGTGGGTTCATTAAGAACAGACAGGGACTTCATAATGTAAGACGTGTTTTAAATATTTTACATAGCCAAAAAGTGGAAAAGGATACTGCTCTTCTCTCGCTCGACGCGGAGAAGGCTTTCGATAGAATCGAATGGACTTATCTCTTTGACGTTATCGTAAAATTCGGATTTGGAAGATCCTTTCTACATTGGATCAAATTATTACATTCCAATCCAATGGCTGAAGTTTTAACCAATGAGGTGATTTCTGAGCCATTTAATATTGCAAGAGGTTGCCCTCAAGGCTCACCATTGTCCCCACTTTTATTCATTTCGGCTATCGAACCGCTAGCAATAGCCGTAAGGTCTAGCAATCACATACATGGGATTACAATGGGTGGCAAGGAACATAAAGTAGCTTTATTCGCTGACGATGTAGTGCTATTCATAAAACAATTAAACGCCTCTCTACCAGCACTTCTAGATCTGATCAATCAATTCGGAAATATATCTGGATATAAAGTGAACACATCAAAGTCATCGTTAATGCTGCTTAATAAAGATAGCTGTCCAGATGCATCACATTTATTTACCTTGAAAATATCACCCAGCTTTACATATTTGGGTATCAAAATTGTTCCCCAATTAGAAAATATAATTTCTACAAATTATAATGCTATAATGGAATCAACATCTAAAGATATAGAGAGATGGTTATCTTTACCAATTTCATTGATAGGAAGGATAAATATATTGAAGATGAATATCTTGCCTAAATTCATGTATTTATTTCAAAATATCCCCTTGGCGCCACCAGCTGGAGTGTTCTCAAAGATTAACTCATTATTCAGAAAATTTATTTGGAATAAGAAATGTCCTCGAGTTCGCCTTTCTCTTCTTTATCTTCCATTTGACACTGGAGGGTTAAAATGTCCGAACCTGTACTGGTATTATTTAGCTGCACAATTAAGAACAATAATGTTTTGTTTTTCCTCTGGAAACAAACCATCCTGGGTGGATATGGAGTCTTGTGGTTTTGCATTGCCATTAAACTTGTATTTATACTCAGATAAGTTTAAACAATTGAAAACAAACACAACGCACCCCATTGTTTGTAATATGATTAGAGTATGGTATGAAGTTAGGGAGTACATGAAAATAGCTGACTCTTTATCCCAGTTTAGCCCCATTTGGGGCAATACATTATTCAAACCAGGCACGAAGGACTCAGGATTCCGGTTGTGGGTTGAAAAAGGATTAAGCAAAATTAGTGATCTTTTTGAGGAGGGAACGTTGATGTCGTTTGAGCAGATATCTACTAAGTATAATATTCCAAGAAAACATTTCTTTAAATATTTACAGATAAGGAGCTTTGTTCTTTCTATGCAGAACCAATCATTAAACTTGCCAGAACTTTCTTCTTTGGAGGAATTAATTACCAAGAATTGCAATAATAAAGGATTAATATCAGTTTTTTATAACTGGCTTGTGTCAGGGTCTACTGAATCAACAACCTCAAAACTTGAATTATGGAAGGTGGGATTGAGTGAGGATATATCCGAGGATGAA
Organism: Sander lucioperca; assembly: GCF_008315115.2. Lineage (NCBI taxonomy): Eukaryota > Metazoa > Chordata > Actinopteri > Perciformes > Percidae > Sander > Sander lucioperca. Next base: position 31,431,348 of record NC_050189.1, on the reverse strand, counting down.
TGGAGACAAGTCTGTAAAAACTCTCAGAAACAGTTAGGTAACGTTAGCTTAAAACTACTTCAATGAAAACTACTGGTTGATGCAGACTTACATGACTCCTGTCAAACTAAATAGGCTTAATAAAAATATCCCTGATACATGCTTTAAATGCAGAGTGGCTCAAGGATCATTTGTGCATTGTGTTTGGGAGTGCAACATTATTAGAGAATTCTGTGTGGAAGTGATTAATATTACAAAGGTAATTCTATCCTTGAATATTCCTCTAGATGCAAAAATGATTTTGCTGCATTTATATCCAAAGAATCTCGTACTAAATTCTCAGCAACGTAAATTTATAGATTTTGCTATATTACAAGCTAAAAGAATGATAGCTCTTAGTTGGAAAAGGTCTGATCGACCTAACTGGTGAGTTATTGGAGCTTGGATTAATGCCATGGCACAGTGTAAGGCCCTGGAAAAAATATCATATTTTATTAAAAACAAATTGGATGTACATGAAGAAATATGGAAGCCGTTTAATTACTACATTAGCAACAATAATATTGGTCATTTATTACAGGAGGTGTAACTATGTATTAGTGTTTGTGTGTTTTTTCTTTGTTTTTTTTAGAGTGTCTTGATGGAAAATGTAACTTTTATGTGTAAAGTACAGTAATGTATATTTGGTTTTTGGGTACCTTGCTTTATCTGTTTTGTATTTAGATTGATTCTCTTCTGAGACTTTTGAGTATTTCTATATGTGAGAAGAGAGTGGTGTTCTCTTGTTGGGGTGGGAAATAACTGATGAAATAGAAAAGTGTTACCTGTCTTATATAATCAAAACAATAAACATATTGTTCAAAAAATACCTACGTTTTGATGTATAAATTGTGTATGACAAGTAAAAATTGTGGGTGTGAGAGCAGTTTATAGAGCAAGGACAAAGATAATTTTTTCGAAGCGCCACACTCTAATCTGTGACATCATTCACTCTAAGAAGCTACATACACACTCTGTTTAATCGATAAAATTTCTTGAAATGTACACTAAACTTAAATAGCTTTTTTACAAAAACTGTAAAAGATATCAAAACACTGAGCACACCCCGAATACCTGTATATTTTGTGAATGGTTTAAAGTTTGAATCACTTCTGTAGGTGAAAGAATGTAGGAGGAGATACATTTTGAAGCAGAAGAGGATTTGAAGGATTTGAAGCTTGCTCTCATTGACTTTAATGTTAAAATAAAATGTTTCAAAGCTTAATATTTAAAAAAGTATAAATAGTAGAAAAAAAGTTGAAGAAGTCCCATCATTAGCTGAAAGAGCTGAACATTTTAAAAGTTAAATGGTTTTAATAGCTGAACGTATGCAGAAGTTACAGAGAGCCAAAAAACGTACGGAATAATAAGAAAAAAGAAAGAACCGAATAACAATAGTTGGAATGCTGCTGAATCAGCATTCCCACTAATTATCTCTACAGCACCACACAACGCAGACTAAAGTGCAATGAGTATGGCACTACCAGCCATAGTGATCCTGATCACACAATGCCATGGCATTAATCCAAGCTCCAATAACTCACCAGTTAGGTCAATTTCTCACCATTAGCAACTCCTGCTCCGACCCAGCTCCGGTCAGTGTATTTCATACTCACATCAAATCTATCACCAAATCCGCCTTTTTTCATCTTAAAAACATCTCCAGACTCCGGCCATCACTCTCTGACTCCGTGGCAGAAACCCTCATATTGTTTCATGAAAGGGGCATCATGTCTTTGGCGATAAACTCTGTTACTGTTTGAGTAATTTCCTCGTTCCGTTTTAAAGTACGTTCATATGGAGTTAATGTTACGCTTTTAAACATTTCGGTGAGTGATGCCTGTCGGGTGGTATTTTGCTTACTTGACAAACTGGTGTTCGGCATTTTAGCCATGCAACTGTCGTAGATGGCTTTGTGTTGTTTTTTTTAAAGTGCTGATACAGGTTCGTAGTGTCACCCCATGAGGTAACAACGTTAGCAAGACAGCACAATACCTGAAGCTGCACATCATCTTCTTTTTTTAAACCAAAATAGTCCCACACAAGTGACATACTGTTCCTATTTGGGACTAAAGTTTCTGTTGAGCCTGAGGCCATTGTACAACAGGTCAAGGTATGGCGTAGCGTTAGCGTGCCAAGTTGATGCTTTCTTCTTCTTCTTCTCTTCTTTAATGGCGGATTGCAAACAACTTTTAGGTGCATACCGCCAGCTACTGTACAGGAGTGTGTAACATCATGTAGTTGATGCTTTCTCTGCGAAGTACAGACTGCTTTGCTCTCGCGAGTCACTTGACCAAATTGCAGCCTTTGCGATTAGGAAATCACGTTTTAAAGCAAAACACTATGTAACTTTTAGCTGCAGCTGTAGTTCCAATGAGACAACCTGTAGGGGGACCGAAGCGACGGATAGCGCGAGCTGTAGTTCCAATGAGACAACCTGTAGGGGGACCAAAGCGGGAAAAGTTACATAGTGTTGCTTTAACATATCGCAATATTATTGCAAATGAGATTAATCGCTCAGCCCTAAAACATACTCATTGTCTTCCAGCTCTGTCAGTCTTGTTGTACATTATATCATAAAAACTGTTCAGATAATTTCTAAAATGTTGGTAAAGGTGCAGCAGATATCAATCTACACAATGCAACACATTTCCACTTCCGGAGGAGTCAGGGTCCTTTTTGTTGAATGCATAAAGTCAATAACAATGAGCTCTAGGCAATCAATTTTAATGTGCTCATTTGCAAAAATAAACATTGTTCAATGCTTTACCCTGATTGCACTCCATGTCTTAAAGTATTTATAGGTCAGCTGAAACAACACAACAAGCCCAAGAGCCCAGCCAGCTGTTAGTTATGTCTACAATGAATTGCTGCCAAGAGCTGGCAGAGAGATATGTGCAGATAACATGGAGGGGGGGAGGGACGGACAAAGTGACCTATTGCCCTACTGACAGGAAAAGACATGAGGAAACACAAAAAATGTGCATACACACACTCTCCTCTTGCTCACACACTTTCTCAGATGTTAAGGATTGCCATCTGTTGTTGATTTCTCTTTGTTTATTAGGGCCCGAGCACGAAATTCTTCGTCGCATTTTTGAGGGGGTTAGCATGCACGAAAACTCACAAATATTTGCACACGTCACAACTGGTGAAAACTGCAAAGTTCTGTAGTGATTGGGCTCCGGCGTTGCCAGGGGGCTCCATAGTGCCCCCTAACGTGCGCCTTAAATTGGACAAAAGTAATAAGTTAATATACCAACTTACAATAATAAAAATCTTCATTTTACGAACACTTGTTTGAGGACTTTAGGATGCACGAAAACTCTCAAGATTTTGCAGTCGTGCACAATAGTAAACTCTTTCATCTGAATTCACATTTAGGCTTGGGAGTGGTATAGTTGCTCTATAGCGCCACCTAATTGGTTTTAGCACTTGGGCACATTTTTGACGGCCTCAATATATACGAAAACTCACAAAAATTGGCGCCCACATAAACACCTGGGAGCTTTGCGAGACTGTACAGCGATTTGGCCCATACCTGTAAGTGGGCTAATGCGTAGAAGGCCTTAACTTGGACATAGTTGCTCCGATCTTCACTAGATTTAATACCCATATTGTTCTCTCATTGCGGACATATTTCCCATTTACCTTCATTAGCTCCGCCCAAGCATGCATTTTTCAGGTGTTTTACACTCTTTCGAACTCGTCCTAGGCCGTGATTTCAATCTTCTTGAATCTTTACAGGTAGTATCTGTTGACCCTCATGACGAAAAGTTATCCAGAGAACTTTGATAGTTGACAAAATGCGCAAGTTACAGCAACTTCCTGTCTAAAAAGGAAGTTGCATTATCTTGGCAACAATTATTCCGATTGCCCCGAAACTTGACAAGGTTGTTCGTCATGGCCGGTTTAGTATCTGTGCCAAACTTGGCGTCAATCGTCTATTAGGCGCTGTTTTAATTTTTTTTAATTAATCAGCAAAATATTGATATATGGGAAACCTACTCTGTCTAACTACTCCTGGGGTGTGAGTCCGATCGGCACAAAAACTGGCATATAGACTCGGAGGACCCTCGTGACAAAAAGTTATCAAAAGAATTTTAATAGCTAAAACAATGCGCAAGTTACAGAGGACCAACTTCCTGTAGGTGGGTGTCGAAACATGAACGGTTGCATCTTGCACACGGCTATTCCAATGGACACAAACTTAAGACAGTTGTTCCTCATGTGCCAATGAGGCTGTGTGCCAAATATGGTGTCAATCGGCCTTTAGATGGCGCTGTTTTAATTTTTTTAATTAATTAGCAAATTCGCTTTGAGAAAAACCTACTTTTTTTTAACTCCTCCTAGAGCGTGAGTCCCATCTGCACAAAAATGTACACGTAGACTCGGTGGACCCTTATGACAAAAAGTTATCAAAAGAATTTTGATAGCTAACACTATGCGCAAGTTACAGAGGACCAACTTCCTGTAGGGGGCTGTCGGAAACAGGAAGTTGCGTATCTTACCAAGATTTATTCCGATTGACACCAAACATGACACAGTTGTTCTGCATAGGGGCTTGAGCATCCATGCCAAATTTAGAGTGAATCAGCCATTAGATGGCGCTGTTAGAATGTTTTTTATTAATTAGCCACATCGCGATATATGGGAAACATACTTTGTCTAACTCCTCCTGGGCCGTGAGTCCAATCTGCACGAAAACTTGGATATAGACTCGGTGGACCCTCGTGACTAAAAGTTAGCTAAAACAATGCTCAAGTTATGGAGGAACAACTTCCTGTAGGTGGCTGTTAAAACATGAACGGTTGTATCTTGGCAAAAGTTATTCCGATTTACATGAAACTTAGAATGTGTGGTCTACATGTGATGTTGCGTCTGCCAGTACCCCCGACTGCAAGAAGGCGAGGGCCCGTTCATCGCTGCTTGCAGCTTTAATTTTCTCCTGCTGCCCTCTTTTTATTTTTCCATTATTACTCACACATACCCAGACCTAACTACTTTACAAATAACTCCTCCTGCTGACAGTGTACACAGAACTCCTTAAGTCCACTTAACTGGCAACACCAGAAGTTGAGATGGGCTGATAAACATCTGACACAATGGGGAGGGAGGTGAACAGTTGCCCTCTCTTTGCTCCTCTCCTGTTTACAGCAACCGCTAACAGAAACCCATACTATCCCGATAACAGCCTCTTTTGCTTAATTGCATAAAAAAGTATGCCAACACATGCCATACCTACCTTGAACTAAATTAAATTAAGGCCAACCATAAATTGTGTACTGCTAAAGGGGGCTGAAATAAATGGTATGCAAACATTCTTATCAAAAGAAAAAATGGCTCAATGCCTAAAGAGGCCAAAAAAGAAAAGCAAAAAAGGGTAACTGAACAATTGAGAATTTCTGAATTAAGCATATTGTGCTGAGCCTCAAAGACACAAACACAGGAGGACTGAGAGAGGACATTCTGTAGGAAGAGTTGCTGGGAGTGGGAACAGTGGTGATAAGACAACAAAGAAATTATAGAAGCCAGGTTTCTAGTGCTATTTCCTATAGCTACATCAAAACACTGCTAGCCCTTCTATTGTGCACTCTATGACCAATATAAATACTTAAAGCATAATTACAGTGTTCCTGGGCCTGAGACAGAGTCAAGCTAAGTTAATGCACGCTGGAAAAAAAGAAAAAAAAAAATCAATGGCAGCGCTGCAGTTAATGTAATTATGCAGCCTGCCCTGGTCCTCTAAGAGACATCTGGAAAACAGAGCTAGCATCTGGGGCCCAATGAGGGGCCGCGATTACACACTGTAGCAGACAACCTAACTCAATCACTGAAACACATGATTGCTACTAGACAAGAAGCAAGTGGCAGAGAGAAACACTAAATGATTACTCCTACAGTGCTTTGATATGTATGAAACCAATAGTATTTATTTAAGCTGCACTAATCAATATTTTTATATCAACCAAGGCAAATTCCTCGTAAGTGCCACTTACTTGGCAATAAAACCTTTTCTGATATTAACAATAGATCAAATGACTGTGTTTAATGTAAAAGGTGGTGCTCTTAGTGACAAATAGACAGAAAATGATCACCAACTCTGCAGTTTTTCTCAGCTCTACTGAGCTTTTTAGCCTCTTTCAGCTTATTATATCGGTTTCAGGCTAGCAAAATCAGCTAGGGCTGCACGATTTAGGGTTTCAGCATCGACATTGCAATGTGCGCAAGAGTCACATCGCAGGACGTGCAATGTCAATTCAGAGAAAACAACAGGCATACAAAAGGAAAACTTGCACAGTTCTAATTTTGCATGACTTATACAGTGTTTCCCATTATAACTTACAGTCTAGGTAGGCCTGCCACAGTTTTATAATTAGCCAAAAGTATTTTTACACTTCTCAACGGGTGGGGTTCACGCAGTCTGCCCAGGGGATTGAAATCGGTGTGTGTGTGTGTGTGTGTGTGTGTGTCCATGCGATGCAACCAGCTCTAGGTCTGCTTGGAAAGGCTTTACGATGAGGGTGGTTTGCAGCTGACAGCGCCCCGAGCCTTGACCTCAGCGCTTCCCAGGGCCATGCACAGACTGTCAACTGGGATGAGCTGTCATTAGAGCATCTTTTTTGTCATATTATCACCATTCATATAAGAATTTAATGATCCCACAGCAGGGATATTCACTTATCCCCGCTACAGCAGCTCAAAAGTTTAAAAAGCAAAGGAAAAAAGTGACTGAGACAAACAAAAATGAAACAGGATAAGAACACGACAAAAATACAAATAAAATAGCTATACACATTATATACACCTTTCACTTGTGCAGATACTGTATATCCATGATAGATCATTTTCCTTGCAGAAGATACAAATATCTATTTATACAATCTATAAATATGTTTATGATTAAATTGTTTACTAGAACACAACATCTTCATAGAGGTAGTCTCTTAATTTTGCCCTCAAAGTGCACCAGATTGATACATGCAATTTTAAAATGTACAAAATTTTCTTCCGGGAGAGCATGCCCCTGTACAACCCTAGAGGGTGAAAAATTCCTGTAGGCTATTTTTTCATATCATAATGTATACCAGAAAATAATATTATAGTCAGTTTTTTTCAATATTGTGTGCAGCCCTAAACTCCGCTCTCATCAGCCAGCCTTCAGTGACAGAGCCCTGATAAAGCCACTGTAAACTACCTGCACAGCAGCAAACAGCAGACAGACACAGTTAAAAACTAGCTGGTAAAGAAAGTTTAACATCTGTGCTGCTGTGGCCCACGTCACTTTATATTACAAAGTGTAAACACAGTCACCGAATCTACACTGCAGATATGACATCTTTAACCCCTTCGTCAAGCGTGTATTTGGTTTTAGGGTGAATTCAGACCAAAAAAAGCGATCCGGCGATTTGCAGCAGGGTTGTGCAACGGTGATAGTGTCACTGAAATGGCCTATTTGTGTTATCTTCCTCTATAACACCATTCAAATTTCATTTGTTATTTTTTTTAAATATTTGAATAATATTTGAATACTTAATGCTCAAATGCAGCCCGTTAATAATACGTACTACACTACTCAGGCTTATGTATTGTCAATGGTACTTTAAGCATGTGGTTGTTGTTACACGTTCTGTCCACTAGAGGGACTTCCAACATCAGCCTGGCCTTGAAGGGGACCTTGTCATGGCGCATTGCATTTCTTGCACGCTTTGTTTACATTCATTTTCCACCACAAGCACACAGTATGTAATGAAACATGATCTAACAGGTGTATTGAAGAGGTTCTGTTGTAAAGGCTAACGGTGCCCGGTTAGCACAATGACATCATGTTAGAAAGCACAGCCGAAACGATTTGTCATAAACTAAGTAACAATAGTGTTAGCCATGATGCTAATGGCATTGATAACTAAGCCAAACACTGCTGTCACTACTATTTTAGTGATTTATAAGCAACCTGTTTCTTGCAGATTGTCACGTTACTGAGAATACAGCTATAAGAAGGTAATATATGAAGTTGAAGCTAACTCTGACAACTGTAGGGCAGCTAACATTAACTTTAGCTATCTCCATGAAGCTCCCACCTAAGCTCCTATAACTCGCTACGCAGTTAGAAAACGAACAAGCTAAATAATGAGAACATGAACGTTTTTGGCTCGGTGGATGTCGATTTTAAAGTAATGTTACCTCCGTGATCTCAATGCCTTGTGTTTCTCACTACCGCTAACTTATTGTTAATCAGATGTGACATGACAAAAGCATTTTGTGAGATTAGCTAATGTTAGCCAACATATTTATAAAAAAATCACATTTGAATAGTATTTCAGCATTCTAATAGTATTGATTTTTTTACTATTCAAATTATATTCAACTTTCGGAATTCGTTCCAACAGCCCTAATTTGTGTGATGTCATTTCGGGTTATTTAACCCCCCCAATGTAGCACAAGTAAACTTTATATTTCACAGTTATTGTTTTCCGTTTATAGATCGCAACATTTCCGATCGCACTTGAAGGCCGTTTCATTTCACGAAGAATGAGAGAAAAGAGACAGAGCTTTGTGCTTGAGCTTGTTGCAGGAAACAGTCAGCTGTTACACTCCTGGACAGTTCTGTGCTTGTTTTGTTTTTTACCCTCATAGTGTTTAAAACTTTCTTGTGGCAGCGATAGAGACAGGGATGTTTACTGTTTTCCTGTACGGGACTCTCACACCGCCTCAAAACAGACTGACAAGTGTGATCGTCGGTTACGTGACTGGCCACTACAGCGTGACGTCGGGTTGTGTTTTCACCGGCCGCCTCAGGACTGCCTGAGTGTTAAGGAATGCATCCTTACTCTTAAACAAGGACAGGCAGCAGGGGTGACCTGACAAGCACACTTCACAGATACCCACAACCTGACAACATGGTCCCAGCCGTGGTCATATTCTTAGACTAGGACAACCAGGAACCTCCATGTTTGTCACATTGGCTCTAATTTTCCCCAACGCCTGTTCATGGCCCGTCACCCATCTGTGAAGTGTGCTGTCAGCTCCCTGAGGCCCTGTCACAGGATCATAGTTGATCTGTTGAAAAAACAAAGAGTGATGATTGTTTAGGGCAAATATATGTTGGTCTTCTTTAGTGTTGCAAAGATTTGTTGTCAACTATTAAATGAATCGCCAACTACTGTATTTTGATAATTTCTTAATCAGTTTGAGTCATTTTTATAAATAAAAAAAGAACAAAACGATTCCAGCCTGTTAAATATTGTCTAGTTTCTTCACTCCTCTGTGACAGTAAACTGAATGTCTTTGTGACAAAACACGACATTTGAGGACATCATCTTGGGCTTTGGGAAATACATTTTGCACCATTTTCTGGACCATTCCATTTTATAGAAAAAACAATCGATTCATCGAGAAAAAAATCGACTGATTAATCAACAATGAAAATTATCGTTAGTTGTGGCCCTAGTCTTCTTGGCTTGCCAGTGGTATCATACGTAGTTTAATTCAAGGTGCTGTAATGATCTAAAGAACTGGCAACTTTCATAGTACTCATATTTATCTCATACTTATCTTAGCTTTTAACAGACTGCATGTTTATCTGGAATTGACAACTATAAGCAAAGCTCTGAGCATTTCTTGAGTTGCCTTGTGTGGCGGGGAGCTGAATGAAACACACAATGGTCACATCACTAAGCATGGTGTCGTTTGACAAACAGAATAATATACTGTAGCACACACTGGATGAGCCATGCAGACAAAATTCAGTCAAGGTCAGGTAGCTGGGTTGTGCCAAGCAGTGAATAAAACTGCTGCTTTCTGGAACATCAGCATGCGTTAACACTAGGGTTGGGTACCGAAACGTGGTGCCAATAGGGCACCGGTTCCGACATAAACGGTAGTATCGAGACCGAATAAGAACAAAAAAAAATTTCAGAAGCATCGCTGCATGGGACGCTAAGTTACCATTAGCTAGTAGCTGGATTAAACACAATGGTTAAACTGCTGACAGCTTACGTTAAGCGGTGTAAAGTGTGACTGTATTTCCCTGTAGAAGATTCCAACACTGGGACGCAACAGTCCGCAGCTGCCACAGACGGTGCGTTTACTTGAAACTCACCAGCCTTGTGGTGCAAGTTATTGTAAAATACTTTTTTCCCATCTGGTGCTTGTTTTTGTCGTTTACCAGCAATTTACTGGTGAAATAAGTTATTGTAAGTTATTGTTATTACATTATTAATCAATCATTTAATTTTGACCATATGGCCTTAGCAATAAACAAGCCGTTCTTTAATGTCGCCAACTGTCGTTTTGTGCTCCTTTTTTTATATTTTATATTATATACATTATAAATATATATATTTCGGTTCAGGCACCGGCACCGTTTTAAAAGTATGGTTTTAGCACCAGTATCGGAATAAACCCAAACGATACCCAACCCTAGTTAACACTGGGACACAAGACAGCGGTTTATCTCGCAATGCACTTGTCACAACATATCGTCACACGGATATTAGACAAACCTATAGCAAAATATATCAGTTCATTGTGGGACGTCTTGATATGATGTTATGTTAATGCAGAAATGAACACCTTTCTGGCACTAAAATAAGCTCAGCTCAAAGGTCAAGCTTTTTTGTAGCAATCATCATTGTCTTATGGTCTTCATCAGGAGGTGGAGCTGACGCAGATGTCATCATGTGACCTTTAGTGTGGAGAGTCTGATTTGAGATTATTTTGTCACACATAGCCTACTGTTGCCACGGTCTTCCATGTTTATCAATAAGGTTGTTGCAGGGCTATTGAAGGGCTATTTGTAGGTAGATTTAGTTCTTCCAGGTACATGATAACATCTGCAGATCATTCCTAAGTATATCAATACACAATCTTCATACTTGGTTATGTCAGCCAGTCATGTGGTGGCGATGTGGCTTAAGTGTGATTTATGCTACTGCGTAAAATCTGCGCAGGTACGTACGTAGGTACGTAGAGACACGGACCCCACACCAGACCCTACGCCGTAGCCTGACGTGCACCTCTCAAAAAAATTTAACTTCACGTTGCGAGGCGCACGTCTCTCGGCCGTGGCTTGGTATTTCCCCCGACTCATTTCCTGGTTCTCCTTCTCCATAAACAACATGAAATTAAGGAGAGGGTAAACTTTTCCTGCTACAGATTTCCCACCGTGGTCAGAAAGAACAGGGGAGACACTTTGTTTCTCTCACTATGACTCTAGAGTCGGTATTCGCTCCGAAGCTAATCACGTCACTTTCTCACTCGCTCTACGACACACTCCCCATGCACACACACACATGCCAGCCCTGCTATTCTCAAAGAGATCGACGCACACACTAACACACAAGTATAAACTTCTGGCCACTTACGTAGGCTACGGTGGAAGCTCCGTGTGGAGCCTCCGTAGACCTATAAATTAAGCTTAAGTTGGTTAAAGTGCCTTGTCACGAGATCCTGGGTTCAAATCCCAGAGGTGCCTTTTGTATCTGCAGGAAGGTTATGTGTCACTATTTTTGTATTGATGTAAGTGTATATAATGTTTGACCGTGACTTTTGTTTGTCGTTTCATACTGTCTGTATTAACTTTACAAGATGAAATCTCACATCACTTTCCCAGGTTTATCAGTACCAGAAAATCAGTCACTTCAGTTTGCCATTGCTGTCGTGTCTTGGGTTTGGACTAGGGCTGTCAATCGATTAAAAAATGTAATCCAATTAATTACATACTCTGTGATTAATTAATCGAAATTAATCGCATACATAATTAACGGTGCCTGAACCGATACTTTTTAAGAAAGTAAAAAAAGAAAAGAAAAAAAAAGTGTACTAAACAATAGTCGGTGACATTAAAGAACGGCTTGTTTATTGCTAAGGCCATATGGTCAAAATTAAATGATTTAATAATAATGTATAACAATAACAATAACTTATTTCACTAGTAAATTGCTGTTGAACAACAAAAACAACCACCAGATAAGGACATTTACAATAACTTCAAATGCACCACGAGGCTGTAGTTTACCAGTTTCATTGAACGCACCGTCTGTGTTGTTTCTGCGACGGCAGCTGCAGATACAGTTACATACCGGTGTTGAATCCTCTCCAATAAAACACAGTCAAACTTTACGCCGTTTAGCGTTAGCTGTCAGCATTTTAACCGTGTTTAATCCAGCTACTAGCTAGCAGTAGGCTAACGTTAGCTGCTGTCGAGTATAGTGTTAACTAGCGTCACGTGCAGCGGTGTTTGTGTTGCCTGTATTGTCTTCAGAGCATCAGAGAGAAGCGCAGACATATCAGTGGCACCAGATTTCGGTAGCCAGGGTTGGCAGGAAGAAGATTTTTACAAGTAAATGTTCCAATTAATGATCCAGGCAGCACATTCTCGTCTCCCTCCTTCATTTTACAGCCGAATATTTTGACAGCCCTAAATCGGGGTGATAATCACTTCTTCTTTTTTGCATACCTCCTGTAGCGTCTTTTACCTTAACTCTTACATTAGGCCATGAGGTGGACCAGGGGAGAACTTGCTTGGACGCGTGTTCTGCGTGCCAATAATCAATGTCCACAATCTGTCTGTATTTCGGTGCTGTGACCCATTTATTCTCCTGACGGCCTGCTCACCGTCGCACAAGCAATACAGTCCATTTAATTTAATTTCTGGTTTGGTTCCATTCATTTTCCTTGTCAAACAAATCAAACAATGAGATGCACTGACCAGTGAAAAGCTGTATGCTTTCCCCTTTTTCCACACACCTGTTAGGGAGTGAGGAGATCCAGAAATGCTTGTTACTAACCTAGCTCTGGGGAGTTTACTCTCCGGAGTCCTTATGTTTTTTTCCCAGCATATTTCCTTGGATTAGGATGGCACCAAGATCTTGGTTGCAGCTGTCGCCGTGGTCCTGCTTCACTACACCCTGCTACGCTCTGTGGTGCCCTGCTGTGTCCTGCTGCGTCTTGCTGAACCCTGCTGCGTCCTGCTACGTCCAGCTATGCTCTGCTGTGCCACGCTACATACTGTAACGCCCTGCAGTGCCCTGCTATGACATGAACTACTATGACTACCATTTTTTAGTCACTGTTACATTATCTTTATTGTGACTATTATTGCCACTGTTCATCATATCCCACCTACCAAGAGCCTGGGTCTGCCGAGGTTTCTTCCTAAAAGGGAGTTTTTCCTCGCCACTGTATAATATGCTTGCTCTTGGGGGAATTACTGGAATTACTAGAATTGTTGTGACTTTATAAAGTATAGAGTGTGGTCTAGACCTACTCTATCTGTAAAGTGTCTCGAGATAACTCTTGTTATGATTTGATACTATAAATAAAACTGAATTGAATTGAATTGAACTGTGTACCTGTGGCTGATTACCTTTATGCCTTTCCAAAGGCAATGCTCCACCCAGTGCTCAAACGTAAAACTGCATATTAATTAGCATAACCAACGTGGTATATAAACAAAACAAAACAAAGTGGTGTAATGGCTCCAACACCTCCTACATCCCAGTTTGGGAACCAATGTTCTTAGCTAACAAAAAGACAATGATTCTTAGTGTCAGGTGATAATACTTAAATAAAAACATAGTTTTGAATATTATATTCCATTTCCCCCTAAATCCTTCACATTGGTCCTTTAACACGGCAAGTGCCACTCCATTTGGAGAGTTCAAAAGAAGGCCAGCAGACTGCGAGCTAAATTCTTCGCATGTTTTTCAAATCGAACATGGCAGGCTTGTAGAGAACCTGGATCTGGGAAATGCTATGCCAGGATATTATGACAGCTGGAATTTCAAATAAAAGAGACATCGATTGACAGGGTCAGTGTTACTAGTCTCAGTTGAAATACATTTCAAGGTCACTTCCATGACAACAATTAGCCTTAAAATGCTGGGTGTGTACTAGCAGGTTAAATATCCACAAGCGAATGCAACAAATACAGGAAATCTTACACTGAAAGCTATTTTTATTCCTTATAAAATTAAAAGTAGTTGCATGCCTTTAACGCTTTATAATAAATATAACACATTGTAATGGTTCCAAGAACCTTCTGACTGTGTAAAGTTGTATTGTGCAGAGTTTTCTCTAGCATTTCACGGCTTAGGTGTAGCACCTAATCCGTTTTGGGCACCACCTAAGCAGAGTAAATTGAAAATCAATGTGAGCATCAAAACTAACTAAATGACTTTTCTCAGATCTAATGGTTGTAGTTGGTCTCCAGTGGACTTCTTAATCAAGTTTTTTGAGTGGTAATTTGTATTATCTGCTCTAGCTTTTCCAACATAATAGACATCGATATGGTAATAATAATGGCCCAAAATCGTGTGAAATTGCATTTTTCTTTTATTGAAAAACCACTAAACCCCTCATCAAATACGTGCTCCTAATTCTTTTGCAAACCTAGAGAAAAAACTGTTGTGTTGCATGATTTTGCTATCTGAGGATGTGGAAAAGGTGTGTGAAGTGTGATTTGTGCTGGCCATCAGTCATCCTGGACTTTAGGCGTGAAGTGAAATGAGAGATGGCAACAAAGCCCTGCAGGCTTGAGTCTTGGTTGTGGTCTGTCTCAGACGTTCAGTTTCAGAAGGTCACACTTTGACAGATGAGGCAACGCTGTCTTTTGGGATACAATGGTGAACGGGACCGTATTGGACAAGCATCAGATGTCACAGAATGTGTGTTTCTGCAGATACGCAACCACACAGACATGTTGAGTAAATATTTAATGTTTCAAGGCTGCACAGCTGCTCTAACAGGACTTCCTAAGCACATGCCAAACAGGAAACACTACAGAGTCTGCAGGGTATACAGGTCTGGCAGGCCCAGGCTCACATTAGCCAAACACCACCACCTGCTCTCTGTCTCACTCTGACTTTACATCTACTTCTCCTCCGTACCCTTCTTGACCACCAGGACTAACTTTCACTGAGGGTTTATTCTGGTTCCTGTGAGCTTGTCTAACCCTCTGTCTTTCCCACACTCCATATAGCCTTTGCAGGACAATTCATTTCCTGGTACTGACTCATACGCCCCCCACACACACACACTCCTCCTCCTTCTCTCTCCCCTCTCCCCTTCATGCTGCCAGCTGAAGCAGCTCTGAATCGGAATGGTTTTCTTGGGAATTTCCTTCGCAAAAAAAGGAGGCAGACGCTGTGGCTCGGAGCTGCCAGTCATCGTCTGAACTGATATCCCGAACAGGATTAGAGCAGATTAACGGAACAAAGCTTATTATTGATTTTAATCATTATTAAATTGGATATACTGTGAGGCTGCAACCAAGTTCAAACAAACTAGATCCTGGGGAAAAATCAATGAAGGAACTGAGATAATAAAAGCTGTTGCCAGGAGAGTGCTTAAAAACTGCTGTTTCCTCTAAACTTGTCTCTGTGAAGTCAGACTCTCAGAGGACTCCAGCCCTAATTAACACCTTGTCAGATCTGCCGTCTGGAGCACAGCAATACATTTAGCTAAACTAGACACAACTGCAAGGGTCTGCCTCATCATTACGTACAATGGATGGCATGTATTGCCCATTTTATTACACATCATCCCAGGGTGGCAGTGTAATCAAGGCTTTCATTAACTTAGAGAGAACTTACACTTCATCTAGTAACCCTCAACAGAAAATTTGCAATTAAAATTAAATGTGCTATTTAAGGTCATCATCCTTAGCTGTGTGTGAGAGATATACTGAGGCGAGGAGATAAAGCTGCTGAGCACCACCAGCTAATGCAAGCTAATTAAATGATATGGCCAATTGTTTTGACGCTATTAATATTTAATATATGGTGATTACCCTGCCGGCACTTGTTTAATAATGTACATGTCTGCTTAATTCTTTTGCCTTGCTTGTTCACACACAAAGATATGCCACAGTGTAAACAAAGTTACCGGTAACATTAGCCAAAGTGATGTTCTTACTTTCTGAGGTGAAGAAGCTCTTCTTGAGTTCATAAGTTGAAACTGTGCCAGTTCAATTTCTAAATAGATTATTTATTCATTATAGTTTTTTCCCCCTAGAAGGCAGTTTCATTTGGCTTTTCATCTGGATGAGGAAACTATAGCACTGCTTTCCATTAAAAAATATTATTGATGGGAGAATATATTTCAGGGTTTGATGAAGACTGTGACATTGCAACAGTGACCTCTTTAAAACCTAAAATGTCCAATCTACAGCTGTAGTTACCTGGTAAATGTGCATCACAGGCCTTCGTCTGTAATCTATTTTTTTTATTTTATTGGTTTATTTGATAGGGACCATGCATATTTATGAACATTGTTGTATAAAAACACCATGTAAATATGCCAGAATTAGTTAAAGTAACTACTTTCCATCTGCAGTCCCGAGGCAGGTAACATAAGACTAACAGAGACAACCAGCAATCATACAGCGCTCATTCACTATACATTAAAAGGTACACATAATAGTGACATTGACAAAACAAACAAGCAAAACAAAACAAAAATACATGATGCATGATACATGACAAAGACGTTATTCATCCACCTCTATACTACATTGAATTTACCAGTGAAAGTGTATGGGATAAAAAAAAATAAATAAAAAGAAATCTCAGCGAAAGATAGTTCATAACATAAAAAAGCCACTCTGTATCGTGTTTGTAACTAACAGGTTGCAAGTGGGTTCACTTTTTTTTGCTGCTAAAAAGACCAACAGAGCGGTAGGTCCATCAGTTCGCCAAACTATAACATTAGCTAACTCTGCTTCCTTCATTTTATTGTTATTTCTGACTCTATTTAAGAGATTCTCACTAATATACACATGTACAGCTAATTGGTCTGTTTTAATAGATACTGATGAACTGAAATGTTTTAACCATTTGATTTTATTTGATTTCCCCGCAGTGAGTGCACAGTATTATTGTTCATTTTGGATGGAGCACTGACTACAAAAGTACCAATTTGACCCCCTCCCACACAGACCCGGCTCATACACATAAACAAAAACATTGCTTACAAGGAATAGATCTTCACTGCTCTGAAGTTCTACTGAAGAACTGTGAAAATAGCTACAGTACAGAGCTTTCACATTATTCTTTGAGATTTTAAGAATTAAGTTCAGTCATGAATCCATTTTAATTTGACAGATGCACATAAAACTGTACTAAATATACTAATTTTCATGTATACCCTTTTGGCATACAAGAAATCGATGTATGATCGATGCAGCAATTAAACTTCATTAAGATGTTTAACAAAATAATTTAGGTACACTTAACCAAAGATTCTCTATAACTAAAGATAGTGTATTACACGCTGCCTCAATGGCCGGAAACGGTACACACTTCCTGTCTCCAAAATGGCCTTGTTTGAAAGTGTAGTGAATGCTGTGTGGATGAATGAAAAGTTATATTTGCAGAATGTATTTATATTTTCTGTTGCTAACATTAGATATTCACACAGCTAAAAACCATATTGAGCATTACGAAAATAACATGACATTGACATTAGCTTATCTGTGTGGCCAGATCTCGCGAGTTTGTTGCTGAGAAAGACACAAGTCTCAAACAGAGTTCATTTTCTACCGGTGTGTCCGTCAGAAAAATTCAATTTTTGTGTCAGAATATTCTGGAGATATGTGGCTTGTGAAACATTGGTCCAATATTTACTTTTGTGACTATGGGGCGAAAGAATCACACAGATACAGGAAATGACTCTGAGGCGGTTCGCTTCTACACTGTCTCTAACTAGCTTTTGTGGAGCTGACAACCGTATCTCATGGCCTTCATCAGCTAATGGAAGGGGTTATGATTTCCCCCCATATATGACCACATATTATCACATGACCCACATAACATACTAAGTTCTTGTGATAACAACTGAGCCAGCTCCATTTGCTGATGAAAACCATGACACCCAGGTGAAGGACGTGAAAAGTTTAGTGTTAGGTCACACAGAAAGAAAATCCATATTTACATTCATTCTTGACCATGAAAAAAACAAGAGAACTCCTCACATGGTCCTTTTAGTATGGCTCAAAAGCGAAATTTTTCTTGATCCGGGAAATTTTTTGAGCTGCAAAGATTAATCGATTAGCTGTCAACTACTAAATTAATCAGCAACTATTTTGATAATTGATTAATCAGCTTGAGTCATTTGTTATTTTATGGACAAAATAAGACATTTGAGGACTTCATGTTGGGCTTTGGAGAACATTGATCAACATTTTTCACCATTCACTGATTAATCGAGAAATAATTGACATGTACGAAAATAATGTGTGGCAGGATGGCCAAACGTGATTTACACACAAACCTCACAACTATATCCTTTGTGTGTTCTGAGTACCTCAGCCAGCACAGGCATGTCAAGCCTTACGTCAGCTGGGATTCCATGACACAAACAAACAAACAAACAAACACACACACACACACACACACACACACACACACACACACACACACACCATGCTCAATCTATTCTCAGGATCTGTGTGTAGGTCAGCTGCCCCCCAGCACATTCCCGGCTCATTCTCTTTCCATCCATCTCTCCTCCTCCTCCCTTATGTCTGTTTAGCTGACTTAATATGGAGTCCCACTTTGTCAGACCAGTCTATCAGTTTGATTAAACACTTTTCAGAAATGATTTACCTGTTTCACAAAATGCGGATAGTTAAAGGTTAGAAAGAAGAACAAAAGATGACAGCATCACAATGCAGCATCTTGAATTTCACTTGGGTACCTGACTAGTGTGCACTAATTATTAGTTAGTTTAACCAGACTAAATGATGACTTAAATTACTTTTGACAAGATATTTATGACAACGTGGTACTTTTTACTGATTTCATAACAAGCTATTTTCTATCCTTATAGTGACATAATTAAAACGTCTTAGTCCTATTTTTAGAACAAGATATGGGGATATATTTGTTTGTTTGATACATTTCTTCCTCCTTTTATAATTGTAAAAGTAATGATCTTGGCCTTCAAACACCCTGGCCATGTCCCAGTCCTGTCCCAGTGGAAGAGGCCCAGTAGATAAAATAAACTCAGTTTCCAGTAACATTCCCAGTAACTCTATACACAGAGCGACTGCTTCCCTCTTTCTCTGACCTACATTCGCAGGTGCAGACCAAACTTATGCGCTTTGCTGGGACTGCCGGTTTAAAATAAGCACAGACTCTGCCAGCTGGCTGTCCTGTATCACACAGTGTGGCTCCCTGGGCCAGACTCCGTTTCTGTCTCCTCTCCATTTCATTCATCACTGCCTGTCTGTTTCCTGTATGCCACCATTGTTTTAGGGCTTTTTGTTTTTCTGTCGGCCTGCCTTACTGTCCTCCATTTGTCTCCTCTTACTCCAAGTCATCAATCTGTTTCCAAGCAACTGAAATCCTATGCATCCAGTATGTGTACGCTGTCTTTGACTGACTCATTGAGGCACCTCGCACTTGCTCTTAAATCACACACTTGCAGTGCAATGCTTCCCACGTTCCTTCACAACAAACCAACAATCACTGTGACACAACTACTACAGCTGACAACTGAGTGGGGGTACTTAAAGTAGCTGTCTGAAAATATGATGCTATGTGGAAAATAACATGTTAATAGTGTGTATCCTGGATCTCCAACTGGCAAACTGCCAGATTTAGGATCTCACCTGCAGATCATTTTTATCCATATTGAAACTGAAGGAATTATTATTAGGGCCCGAGCGCTGACAGCGGTGAAGGCCCTATTGACCCTTTGCACGTGACGTCACGCTCCACTCGCGCGAATTATGAACGCCATGACGGACGGAAGAGCTATGCTGTAGATGGACGGCAAGCTAAACTCGTACGTTTTCGTTCGTGTTTGTGTTCTCACATTCACAATGTGCAGAGTAATCCTCACCAACACAAGCATGCAGAGTAATCCTCACCAACACAAGCATGTGTATGTATTGCCTTTCTGTTTCAAATGAGTGATAAATAAAATGATCCTCAACCAGCTAGCTGCCGTGCTAACCAGCTAACAGGTCCAACCTGATGATGACCCACATAACTAGTTAACATCGGTTATTCACTGACCTAGCTACATATCCAAAAAAGAAAGCCGTTCCCTTGATCATTTAACTTAACACACATGCAAAAAATATCGGTTAAATGCCCATCGCGTCGAAATATCCACCGGTCAAATCTAAACATAGGCTACGCAGCGAATATAATCACAGATAAGAAGATGGCTAGATGTTACAATTATGTGTGGTTACTACTGATCATAGACACTCCGTGATTTATTGCATGGCATGGATTAACGTGTGATAGATAATTAATGACTGCACTTCCAAGAGCTGGGATGCGTTCAGGCATCCATTAGCTAGGAAGTTGCATTGGCACACCCAGTGAACAACAGTATGGGTAGCCACGACCGACCATGTCCTCTAAAAACATGGGCTACGTGTTATATAAATCTTTACTTAAAGGAGAATTCCGGTCAATTTTTACGTTAATCTTGATCGCTATGCTACGCGAGTACTTTCGATAGAAAAAACCCCGACCCAAAACAGTGCAGGTAACACGGAGAAGCTGCAGCTACGTACTACAAGCGTCCACTGAGCTAAAACGGCAGTGGTCGGGGCCTTTGTGCCTCTTAACAGACACAAAATGCAATTAATATGTCTGTGCCACATGAACAGGGCCCTTACGTGTCAACAAGATGCGTTTTCAACTCAGACATTGTTTAAATTCACCTACCCTGGTCCCTGTCTTGATCCTGCCGGTAGCTAGCTTGCCCTGCTAGCTGATAGCCGTTAGCTGCTAGCTGCCGTCCGGTGAGTGCCATCCAGCTACTACTGCACTATGACCATATGACCATGACCTGTCCTCTGGAGGACATATCCACACCACCGCCGCTCCATGGATTATTATTGGGATGATTATCACAGAAGCCTGTCTGAATACACTCACCGGACGGCAGCTAGCAGCTAACGGCTAACGGCTATCAGCTAGCAGGGCAAGCTAGCTACCAGCGGATCGAGACAGGGACCAGGGTAGGTGAATTTAAACAATGTCTGAGTTGAAAACGCATCTTGTTGACACGTAAGGGCCCTGTCCATGTGGCACAGACATATTAATTGCATTTTGTGTCTGTTAAGAGGCACAAAGGCACTCTAAAACTTGCCCCGACCACTGCCGTTTTAGCTCAGTGGATGCTTGTAGTACGTAGCTGCAGCTTCTCCGTGACCTGCACTGATTCGGGTTCGGGGGGTTTTCTATCGAAAGTACTCGCGTAGCTATAGCGATCAAGATTAACGTAAAAATTGCCCGGAATTCTCCTTTAAGTAAAGAATAGATGTTAATACAAAATAAACCCTAGATTGATGTCTTATCTTTGCCATTATGAGGTACCTCCCCCCGCCGTTAGCGTAGCATCACGTACCTCTAACCCAGCCAGCTACAAAGAACTGGTTAGTATGCAGACTTTTAAAAGCTTTGAGATCAGCACCAGTATATGGGGATACCCCGTTTACCACATAGTGGTACAGATCGTGTGGACTGAAGTCGGGCAGACTCTGTGATTTAATGAGGTCCGTGAAAACGGAGGGAGAACGAATTAAGGGTCGGTATCCAATCTTGCTATTTCCAACTTCTCCAAATACTGCTCTTTGTGAGCATCTACCAGATGCCCTACCTCGACCGATAACGGCACGACAACTTGTTGTTCAATAGAAGAAGCCATATAAAGCCACAAATACAGTTTATTTAGTGTTATGTATGTCAAACTGATTGAAACTATGAAACTTTCCGCTTGTCCACTACTGTTTAGCTTGTGCTTCCGCCGTCCGTCATGGCGCCGTCACGTGGTCGTGTGACGTGTTTGCAAAGGGTCAATTGAAACTGAAGGCATTATTAAGGCCGAAGGGCCTGCAGGCGCAAAAATGTACCCACTTCCACCACTAGGTGGCGCTATAGCAGAAAAAAACGCGTTTGGCCCTATAACTCCACACCGTACACCGGACATTTAAAAACCATATATCCACGCGTTCCCTGGATCCAACTGAATCACGTGATATAGGCCACGCCCATTTCCGCCTAGACTTTTATGCGTGAAAAATCGCAATTTATGAAAAACCTACTTTTTCGATCTCCTCCTAGACCGTGCGACCGATCTGCACGAAACTTGGACCGTAGCATCTCCAGACCGACCTGACAAAAAGTTAATAAAAATAATTTTTATAGGATAAAAATTGCGCATATTACGCACAAACAAATTTGTGTAGCTAACTATTAAAACACCAACTTTGCCATATCTCTACCAAAATAAATGCTATCAACGCCAAACTTTAGATTCTTGTTTGCCATGACCCTCTGGAGGTGCCCCACGCGTTTTACAAAAATTGGTCACTAGGGGGCGCTACAAGTACAAAAAGTTTATATCTCCTGAACGGCTCATCCGATTTTTACAAAATTTGATGGGTACCATCTAGGGACACTCCTGAGGCCATCGCTAGAGTGGGGTACTGAGGGGTCAAAGTGGGCGTGGCCTATGGGACCCAAGTCTAGATACACCACTTACACTAATGTGAACATCTTTAAATTTACAGGGTAGATGGACAATGGGTCATGGACCACACCTACCAAAAATTACACATGTGGACCACTAGGTGGCGCTATAATGTTTTTTTGCCTTTAACTCCCACATTCCACATCACACATTAGAAATCCTTACATCCACGTGTTCCTTGAATCAAGCTGAATCACATGATATAGGCCACGGCCATTTCTGCTTAAAATCTTTTTCGCAATATCGCGCAATGCGCAAAACAAAGTTTTTCAAACTCCTAGGCCGTTTAGATGGGAAATTTGCAATTGCAATATCTCTGCCACAGTAAATGCAATCAACACGTTCTCGTTCGGCATGCCGCTCTAAGGCTCTGTACCAAATTTGGCGAAGCTCGGCCATTAGGGGGCGCTATAATCAACGTAGACATATTTTGGCACTTTAACTCAATCACTGTTAATGACATATTTGCAATGGGATTGTACCACAGACCTTGCAGCTCACACTTCTCAATATTTACTGATATTTACCTCCTACCGTTATTTTTTGGTTTTTGCTTTTGCGTGCTCCCCTAGTTTTCTACAATAAACAAACTTCTTAACCCACCTGACAAAGTTTCTACAACCTTCACAGTGGACAAATGCAACTCTTTTCTCTCACTTTTTCAATCCAAAATCAACACCATTCATAGGCGCTGATACCGTGGATGCTCAGGAGTTCGAGCACCCACGGAAAATACTGAGCACCCACATGTGCCAGACTGCCAGTAGGCTACATTCATTTAAATTAAACATTGCAGTTGGTGCTAAGTGGAGCGTCTGTCATAGTGTGATTGGTTATGTCGGTGACATTGATTCTTAATTTCCCACGAAGCTGATCGCAGTTACGTGTCAGTTAAACTTTTCATCTCCAATCCTATCTGTATTTGTGAGAAGTGGTGCTGTCCTGAGATGAAACCTACTTTACGGCTTAATTATCGAGTTAATAGGCGTGTGATCGCGTCGGCCGCTGTGCATTTCCTAAGGTTCTGAAATGCAAACCATTTTTGACTACTTTTTTTTTAAAGGGCGTGCGCCTGTGAGCACCCACGGAGGAAAACATAAATCAGCGCCTATGACACCATTTACAACAACCTGACCACCTTCCCTGCTCCTTCAACCACCACACCTGCTCACCCTCTCAGTCACACTCTCATTTCTCTCTGCTGTCGCCTGTGGTCAGGGGGGTTAAGAAGTTTGTTTATTGTAGAGAATTGTTAAAGGTAGTCTGTGTATGCATGGAGATGAACTGTTAACCACTACATTTGCAACAGCAATGTACCACAGACGTTGCGGCTCACACCGTACCGCAGACCTTGCGGATCAAACCTCTCGATATTCACCAATGTTTGCTTTAGGTCCCGCTTTGGCGCAGCTCCCCGGGGCGTCAGGGGCGACTGGCATTGGAGGCTTGGACCCCGTCATAACTGCTTGCAGTTCTAGTTGTATATTCTATTTTATAATTATAATATCAATAATACAATTATCCATCTTGTGCAGTATATTTTGTCTATTGTGAGTGTTTTAAGAAGGGGGGGAAATATCTTTCAGTGCTGTGTGATCATTTAAACCCTTTTCAATACAAGTCAACTTTGAATTGTTTATTATTAATTATTGTCTGTATTTTAGAGCAGTGATATGTAGAGTATTATTCTGTGTGGTTTCAATATACTAACGCCTATTTTGCAGAAAACTCTTAAAACAAATAGATTTGTATTGGATACAGGAGACTTTTAACATTAAATGAAAGACAAATCAAAATAACTTGATAAAATGGAGATTTTTGCAAGGTATGATAATCTAAGACAAACATCTAAAATTAACCTAATTATACAAACATTACATGTACAGTAGGTTTAAGGCTGTTGGAAAGCAGAATTTATAGTCTTTACGTCACAAATTTGTAGTCCTAAACCATAATCCCACAGTGGATTTCAAACAGCGGATCAGGAACTACTTAGATCTCCTCCTGGAGACGGCATAAATCACAAAACCAGAACATTCCCTGTCTTCCCTGTCACACCAGTTTTGTATACAGAGATCCGGAGCATCCCAGCCTAGTTTTTATTGTATAATTCAGTATTCACCCTTGGCAGGGAATTTCAATCCATCCTTTTAAAACACTGGCACATAATTTAATCTGACCTTGCATTCAACAAATGTTTAACCACACAACCTCGGGTCGTCTACAACAGAAATCTGAGAAACGTGCCGACCTTCCAACACTGGCCCAGCTTCATTTTCTACACACTATTCCTCACAGCAATTAAAGATGTAGCAACTGCCCACAATGCATTTTCATACAAAGACGCTATTTTCAATCACCCACAAACAGGAAAAGCTTTCAACACCAAAAACATGATCTATATGCTCAATGGCCATGCGGCCTACATCTGAAAAACTACCAGACCACACAAGAATCTCTGAGCACAGATCCAGAATTCCAAACCATGATATCAGAAGCCCAGTGCCTGGCAGCGCATTTTACACAAGTATCCCACAACGTTTCTTCTCTCTGATACTTGGGCATTGAACTGGTCAAACTTCCCCATCGAGAAGGTGACACAAACTCCTTCTTACTCAAAAGAAAAGGCATTTTGGATCTACGCTCTGGACATGTTATGGGTTGGCTGTGTTCACCCCATCCTGTGTGTTGTTTTTTTCCCCCTTTCCCCTGTTGTCTCTGTCTGTGTTGTGTTTGTCTTCACCTGAAGTTTAGAGGCGTGGCTATGGAGGATAAGGGTCAAGGGGCATGGCCTTTCACTCCTGCACAGTTTCCACACAGCTGCAGCTCATTCCATTTCTCACCTCAGCAGTATATCTACCCGGGCTGTTCACCTCTTCGGCGTCAGATCGTTAAACTACTCTCGTACACACACAATACACACACAAACAACACACCATGTGTGTTGTTTGTTTGTGTGTGTGTGTGTGTGTGTGTGTGCGCGCGCGCGAGCCCCACCTGCTGCAGAGAGCCGCAGCCAGGATTGAAACGGCAGCAACTTCAGCGACTTTTAAATCGTTACAGTCTACATTGATGTTAAAATGTATAGAGGTTGGCAGGACGGTCTGAAATGTTTTGCACGGTCTTTCGCTGTACGTTTTGTTGGTAAATGTGAGATGTTCGAGTTACACACGTCTCGTCTTCATATCACAAACAAGGAAATGATTAACCCGTTCTCACTCCCGCTTGGTCATTGGCTCTCAGAGTGCACGTGAGACTGCTGGGATTGGTTGAAGTCGCGGGAAACTTCAGGTTATTGGTCAAATTTGCGGAAAAGTTGCGGTGTTTGGTCAAAATTGCGAGTCGCACCAAATTCGCGTTGATTGGTTGAATTCGCGTGAATTGGCGCGATCGGGACATCGCAAAGTCCTGGAGGGACTGATATATATGCTATTGTATGTTGTTTATATACGCAGTCACACTTACTATGATTGTCTCAAATACTGTATGTATGCATTTATTTATCCAATATATTGTATGTATTTGACTTGTCAAGTGTTCTGTCAGGTGACCTGGCCTAGAAGGTATTTGAGGGTCTGTCTCTGTATTACAGTAATGTACTGAAGAAGAGCTGGATGTCCATTTTCATTATAGGCTTCGCTCCTTACAATTCCACACTTAGTTATTATAACTAGGATTCCTAAATGAAATCGACATATGCACAGTCTAATGAGGGTCTATTTGGTCAGGAATCTCTGCTCTGATGAACAGAGCGCAGGTGTTCAGACATGTTCTCTCCACCTCGGGCCTTTACGAGCACTTAAGTGGTCCACACCTTGGGAGTCTCAGCACGTCTACGGCTAATGTGCACGCACCAACCTTAGCTCCCCGTGATGTTATCACAGGAACATCATAACCTCTGCTGGCCTTGAACCCTGTTCCACGTGCCCTCTCTGGAACTCAGCGCTCATTCAGATTAGCACTGCTTCTCTTTGTGCCCTGAGGTGACTCACTCACATATCTCCTACTCCCATTACAAAGAAGCAAATAGATAAAGCTATGATTCAAGAGCATGTCATATTTATCTCTCTTGAGGCAAATATTTAAAGCTTCTAATGCCATTGGTTGAATCCACAACTTAACTTTCACGGTCATTGGCAAGTAACTGTCCATGACCCCCTAAATAATGTGCCTGATGGAACGTTAGCTTTCTGTTTCAGCAGCAGTGCTTCGTAGAGCTGTCTGTGTTGACCAATTGACCTCGCAAAATTCTAAGTGTCCTCAACATATTCTTTTTATAATAAGAGCTCAGACCTTGTTGCTTCAGGGTTATTGAGCTACCACCTGTATTTCACTAAGCACATCAATTAGAACTGTCAACCATTCTCTATAATGCCATTAGAATTTCATTCGTTATTTTTGAAATGTTAGAATTATATTACAATATTTAATGTTAAAATTTAGCCTATTATTAAAATTTTCTACATTACTTAGGCTAATGCATGTTGGTTGGTTGGTTGTTATACCTTCTGTCCATTAGAGCGACTTCCAAAATTAACCTCGAAGACTACATCATGGCGCATTGTATTTCTGGTATCGCACTTTGTTTACATTCATTTTCAACCACAAACACACAGCAACAAACACAAATCAACAGAGAAGCCTGTAATAAAACATTATGTAACGAGTGTAGTGAAGCAGCTCTGTTGTAAAGGCCAACAGTGCTTGGTTAGCACAATGATAGCATGCAAGAAATCACAGCCGATGTCATAAACGGATAGTGTTAGCCACCATGCTAATGGCATTGATAACTATGCTAAACGATGCTGTCACTACTTTTTCAGCGGTGTATAAGCACCTGCAGATTTTCACGTTAATGAGAACACAGCTATTCGAAGTTGACATTTGAAGTCGAAGTGGACTCTGACAGCTGAAGGGCAGCTAACGTTAGCATTAGCCGTCTCCATGATCACTCCCAGCTGAGCTCCTATAACTCGCGACGCAGTTAGGAACAGGAACAAGCTAATTAATGATAACATAAGCATTTTGACACGGTGGATGGCAATTTTTAATTTTTAAATGGTAAAACAGTATTGCCCATTTGTCTTTTGATTCCCAGCAGCAGCCTGTCACTCCCTCTCTACTCACACTACTCAACCTCTCTACCGTAGCCCAAGCGTTGCTGACTCCCGCTAACTTTATTGTTCATCAGACGTGATGTGACAAAAGCACTTCGTTTTCACATGCGAGAGGCGAGAAGGGCGAGATCCAACATTAGCCAACACATTCGAATAGTAATTTCAGGATTCGATAAGTATTGATTTTTTTTTTTTTACTATTCGCATTATATTTGTCCATATAATTCGTCCCAACAGCCATTACATCCCTATCCTGAAGCCACCCATTCAATCTTTATATGTTTTCAAGATGTGGAAACATTTAGTAATCTTGTGGTAATGCACAGACTCACCAAAAAGTCAAGACAGAGCTGAGAGAGAGAGGCAGAGCGTTGTGGTATCTCACTCTTCATTCTACATTGTCTATTTCCCAATTAGTTTTGCATATCAGGTGGAAGACAGAGGTTATTAAAGGTGCTGAGGCAGTAAAGATGGTACGATTGAAGGAATACTCACTAATTACGTTCCACTTGCAGCACCAGTTGGAGGTCATTGGATGAGAGCGCTATTTCCCCTCTGACTGGGTATTCTTCCTGTCGGATTGAGAAGAGAGATCAGATCAGGTCATTGCAGGAGAAGAACTCACCAGGAACATTTGGCTTAAAGTGCATTCAAAAGCTTCAAAGTGCATTTACAGCACCATTTTGACTGAGTGTTCAGCCTGCAAGTAACACAGTCAACAAGTTGCCCGAAGCCAGTCAATTTCAAGGTGAGTCGCCATGGAACCTGAGCAGAAAATAAATGCATTTGACACATCTATTCCCTAAAATGAGAAAAAAATATTTTCTGGTATATTGCAGAGACATGAGAATACATGTTCACACTTCTGATTAGAGCTGTAAATAACCTTTTTTTTTTTTATTTATTGACTAATCGGCCAAATTTGTCTCAATGTAAAGAGATGGTAAAACAATACCCAATTTCTCAGAGCCCGAGGTGATGTCTACAGTTGCTTGGTTTGTACAAGCACCATTTTCAAGAATATACAATTTGATTATAAAAAAGTAGCAAATCTTTATTTTTGCTTGAAAAAAAATAATCATAAAAATAGTTACCAATTAATTTTTCGAGGCACATCGTGGCCAAAAAAATATATTTTAACTGCATGTATTTCGCATATAGAAAACTTGTGTGTTCAACAAGGCAAGGCAGTTTTATTTGTATAACACATTTCAGCAACAAGGCAATTTGAAGTGCTTTACATAAAAGATTAAAGACCAGTTAAAAACATTTAAAATATCCGTTAAAGAGAATATAAAAACAGCTCAAACAGTGTGAAATACAGAAATAAACACAGAAATAAAAGTTACAGTGCAGTGTAAGAAATGTAAAATTGCTTTCAAAAAGGCAGCATCAAAAAGAAAAGTCTTCAGCCTTGATTTAAAAGAACTGAGAGTTGTGGCAGACCAGCAGTTTTCCCCAGTTATAATTGTAAAATGGATAAGAAGAAACACAAAAACCTTATGCAGCATATTATTAAGTCCCAATAGTGGCATTCAGTGGCTGTGGTGTTCATTATATCCCAAATAATAGAGAAGATTTTTACTATTGTGACCCTACGGGCACACATTTGCAGCTGTAATAAGCCGCAAACCACAAGTACAATGGTTTAACCACCAGTGGGTTTCACTTGAATTAAAAAAACTTTAACCTGTTTTGTTTCAGGATCCCTGAAATTAGTTTGTAATACATTGTGATCAAGATATGTACAGAGTGAATACATTTTAAAGTAGAAAGACACTTCAAATAAATTAGAGCCCGCCAGAGTTCGCTCTCAATGGAATGGCAACACTACTTCTAAATCACCTCAAACACATCTTTGGCATTTTTGTACAGACATCTTTTGACTTATACAGCGATACAATAAATATCCGCTATAAGATAGTGACAGCTGAGATATTTGTAGAGCCTCTACAATATACAATGGTGAAAATAACCAGAAATAGCCAGATATATAAACAATGCGTACACCTTTTCCCACACATGAAGAATGTATGGTGAGAATGTGACTCATCAACGTAGTTTTAGCAGGGATAGCTGCAGGTGATGTGATAAGGAGGTGACTGAATATAGCTTGTTAGATAGGCAACTTAAAAACAATTTTAGATAGTTTGCCAATTTCATTGATGTCTTCTTTTTTCAGGCTACACAGCGTTCTGTACATGTCAATCAAAGCCACATTTATAAAATGTCTTTAACCTTTGTGTTGTCTTCCCTTTGACCATTAACTTGTTGTCCTTCCGGGTCAAAATAAACTTATTTTGTTGTTTTTTTCCGATGATTTTGACTCTTTTTTATTTTTATTTTTTAACGTTTTGTCACTTTTTTTCAACTCTTTTTTTAAAAGATATGGTAGATAAACCTAATTTATAAAAAAAAAAAAAAAAGCTGAAATTTTGAATTATTTTGACTAATAGTTGAAATCAGAGGATGTTCAGTGGATCACAGATAGGTTTATTTTCAGGATACTTTTTTAAAACCATTTAAACATTTGTTTTCAAATGCTATCAAATTTAATAAAACACCCAAAGTTCAAATTTTACCTGCAAAGATCCTTGTATGAGTTCCATACAACGTACATGCATGCATCGATGTTATTTTTGGGCAATTTAGTTGAAAGAAACCCATATTTCTAATATAAAAAAACTTTCAGGACAACACAAGGGTTAAATTATTTATGAGTTATACATCATATATCATTCTTTTTATTCACATTTGAGCCATAATCTCCTTGTTATGGATAATTTAATGTGATCCTGAATTGTGAAGCACTTTTTAAAGTCTAGTTTCAACATGAACGCTATGAATGAATCCTTGACCATTTTTCTGACATTTAATATAAAAAATGATGATTGGCATTTTACCACAATAATGGTTTGCAGAAACATGTGATGAATTAGTGGTAGGACGCTACAAATAGCAGCCGTGTGTAATGACAGCTGCTCTGGCACCGTTAGAGAACCTCTCCATTGCGTCAGTGAAACTGCACTTCTTCGCCGCATTTCTCATTGACAGGTCTAATGAGTGGAGTGGAGTGTAGCGGGCACCAGTATCAATATGCAAACAGTGTTTAATGGTGTTTCTACATCCATTCATAGCTCACTGTGGTAGTGGAAATAAGGCTCCCAATGACTTAGATTTAAAAACAGAATGAGTATGTGTGGCTTCATAAAATCTGATGAAATTACACATGAAATCTGGATATTTCTGTCTTTGTGCGTACACAGTTTTATTCTGCGTCTGGATATTTCTGTCTTTGTGCGTACAAACAGTTTTAGTCTGCGTCTGGATATTTCTGTCTTTGTGGGTACAGATTTAGTCTGCGTCTGGATATTTCTGTCTTTGTGCGTACAAACAGTTCTGGTCTTGACTATACACATTTTATGCATCTGGCCACAGGACTTTATCGTTCCATCTCGGAAGCATAAATATCCAGAGCAAACTGGTAATCTCCCTAGTAGCTGACAGGATATCTTGCTATGGACCAAAGTGTAGGAAATATTGATATTTTCTGTGCTGGACCTAGGGTTATGACATTCAGATGTTTAACATCAACACTGACTGTATCAATGTACAATTATATACAATATCGAGATATATTTCATTATACTGTAACTTGTCCATATGCTTTAAATTACACTTCAGCTCATTATTTTTTTTATTTCTATACATTAACCTCAAGCTCACTTCTCTTACTATTGCCAAGCATCTCTGAAGAGAAAACAACAGTTTCATGCTTTCTTTCTTTGGACACTGTAACAACAACTCAACAACTCAGTTTACAAATGAACTTTTTTCTATTCTATTTAGGAGCAAGTGGTCAAGAAATGTTTAAATGTTATGTCATCAATTAAATTGAATAAATAGTGAAATTTACTGTCAATAGCACTGCAAAAAAGTTATTAATTGATTAATGATTTAGTATTTTTTTCCAAAATCCATTGGTTCTAGTTATCTGATGTAAGGAGGGGCCTTTTTTTGTCTTATGTGATAGTAAATTTAATATCTTTGGATTTTGGACTGCTGGTCAACCAAAACATAGCCTTGCTTAGTCAGACCTTCCTCCACAGCGCTGCGAAGGAGGGTCTGACTAGTCTACAAAGCAATCCGGGATGGGAAAAAACATGCTCTGGTTTATTACCATTTCTTTATCTTCTTTATTTACCAATCACAATCGTCTTGGGCGGTTCTAAGCGCCAAGTGGAGGTACGGTGCCTCTACAAAATAGCCTCGGGAAGGAACTTGTTTTGGTGGAACGTGTACGTTCATAAGTTGTTTTAGTCGTGTAACAGAAAACTCAGATTGGACAGATAGTCTAGCTAGCTGTCTGAGGAGCAGTTAACCATAGTCCTCATAAATCCACCGGGGTTTAAAAGTCCAAAACAAAAAAAGCTGAAAGAAGCGGGACATCCCAAAACGGACATCCAAAAAGAGTGACATCCGGCGGAATTTCTGGCAGAACGAGAGCAATCCCTGAGGTGGAATGTCGTGGATATAGACTAACCAAAACAAGACATGTGATGACATTAGCTCTGCCTTTGGAAACTGTAATGGACATCTTGCACTATTATCTGACATTTTGAAAACCAAACAATTGATCAACTTATTGAGAAAGTAATTGACAAATCAATCTATAATAAAAAATAACTGTTAGTTGCAGCCCTATATGCAAGCAGAGTGCTTAATCACTGAGCAGCTAACTGCAGCAGAAAAGAACAGCTTTAGGCACGTAAACAATCTTGGAATCATCACTTTTTGCATTCTGATGTTTTTGCTGATTGAGTAACAGCAGTTCTGCAAAATAATACTGATCCTAAGAAAGTTGTGAAATCCCACTAGCAAGAAAACAAGATGAAGAGATTAAAGCACAGCTCAAGGCCAACCTCTTTCCCCTGGCTTTTGAAGTTACTTAAATTGCCACGACTTGGCCTTATATAATGATATTTTATTAGTTTCACTTTTTTTTTTTTTTTATCCGTGCCTGGGTATATATGTGATTTATATGTATATACGATACATGATTTTGTTGTATGCTGTTGACCTGTTATTCTGCCTATGGTTGTAAAGCACTTTGGTCAGCTCACATTGTTTTAAATAATAATAAGAAATAAATTTGACTTAGCATGACTTGACTTTGTTTCCACTTTCCCCAGAACCCTTTTATGTCTACACAAAGAACAATTGTCAATGACATTATGCATTCCCTGAACTAGTAAAACAAAATGTAGTGTTAGACTGGTTTTCCACAAACAGGGTTTGCTTTTAGAGTGCAACTCTCTGTCGGAATGATTTGAAGTGGCACTGCATGTCTGCTAACCGTATGGTGTTATAACATGCTGAGTCCAGAGACGGGGTGGTGTGTTTAATGCCAGTACGAGCATGTGGCCATTCAGTAAACCTTAAGTCAGTCACCAGCAGCTGCTGTCTTGTCACATTTAAATCCTGTAGTGTAATCATGGGTAAACCAATTCCCATATTGGAGACATTTAAACTCCAATGGGCTACTATTGTCAATCATGTCGGCAAAATTAATAGATTGACACATATGGCACCTGAAGACATACTTGAGCCTATACAGTACCCAATGTTACTGCGGTACAAATTACATATTAGATAGTCCAAGATTTTTAAATGAGTTTCAATTTGCCTTCTGTGCTCTAAAAGGTATTTTTGTTTGTGATCAAGAAAATAATTAGTTTGGAACTGATTTTTTATTCTTTTAAATTTGCATTTACATCTCTTTTTTTTTTCTAGTACTGCATCACTGAGCACCTGCAGCTCCATAAGACACTATTATATTATCTATGAATTACAGTGAAGTGTTTCTGTTCCTCTTGAGTCAAAACAGTATGATTTAGCGGAACCTCATTTAGCAGTATATCAACCTCACTGTTTGTAATGTTTGTCTACCAGGCTTTTTAAGGGGAGACACTACAGGCAAAACCATAATTTTTAAATTTTGAGGTTTTGGGCTATTTTGCTTTCGCAGCATGTCTTCTTTCAGATTATTGGAAAAATAGACATTTAGATGTTTATTCTACCCCACTTTGCCTATTTGCGCCTGTAAACTTATTCAATTCAATTTAATTCAATTTTATTTATAGTATCAAATCATAACAAAAGTTATCTCAAGACACTTTACAGATATAGAAGGTCTAGACCACACTCTATAATATACAAAGACCCAACAATTCCAGTAATTCCCCCAAGAGCAAGCATTTAGTGCGACAGTGGCGAGAAAAAACTCCCTTTTAGGAAGAAACCTCGGTGGTGAGAAAAACGTCCTTTAAGGGAGAAACCTCGGACAGACCCAGGCTCTTGGTAGGCGGTGTCTGACGGTGCGGGTTGGGGGTGTGATGAACAGTGGTAATAATAATAGTCACAATAAAGATAAAGGAACAGTGACTAGAAATAGTAGTTGTAGTAGTTCATGGCATAGCAGAGCATAGCAGGGCGTAACAGGACATAGCAGGGCGTAGCAGGGCACTGTAGAGCATAGCAGGGTGTAACAGGGCATAGCAGGGCGCACAGCAGGACCACGGCGACAGCTGCAACCATGATTTAGGTGCCACCCTAATCCAAGGAAACATGCTGGGCGAAAAGGACTCCGGGGAATAAGCTCCCCAGAGCTAGGTTAGTAACAAGCATTTCTGGGACATGGATGCAAAGAGATGGAAAGAGAGAGGAGAGAGAAGCTCAGTGTGTCAAAGGAAGTCCCCCAGCAGTCTAAAACTATAACAGCATAATTAAGAGAGGAGAGGAGCCTGGTCGGGCTAGAACTCTCCCCCGCCGGGTCGGGCTGTACTGGCCAGCCTCCCTCTGCTTTGATTATATCATTGATTAGATGAATCTGACGACTATGAAGAGAAGCAGAGAAGAGAAGGGGTGCAGACACACACCCTCCCCCGCCGGTCTGGCTGAACGCTGCAACTCCTCACTCCCTAACTATAAACTTTATCGAAGAGGAGAGTTTTAAGTTTACTCTTAAATGTGGTGACGGTGTCTGCCCCCCGAACCCAGACTGGAAGCTGGTTCCACAGGAGAGGAGCCTGATAGCTGAAGGCTCTGGCTCCCATTCTACTTTTAGAGACTCTAGGAACCACAAGTAACTCTGCATTTGCAACTTATCCTAAATTCACCAAAAGTTAGCATTAGATAATGCCTCATTTGCATATTTTAACATAACATTTCAGAAAACTTGTAATACAAAAATATGTCTTAATGTATACACCAAACCAAAACTCCCCAGTTTCATTCCTATCTATATTCGGAAGGTTTTTGCATTTTTTTTTTTTTTTCAGATGTCATTCATAGCTAGATTTATGTAACATTTTTTACCTAAAAACGTGACGAAAATGAATTTTTTATGGCTGTTGACACAATATTCTGATTAATGCAGTGATAAAAAAGATTCCAAAATTCAAGAAAAAATTCAAAATTCATTCTCATGGTCCCCAGAGATTCAAATTCCCTCTGTAATAACCTTTGACTCTAATATGTCAAAAAAATGAAATAAGAATTTTGAACCTGACTTTATCCAATGTTCCGATTTCTCTTCTGGAATTGTTTGCAAATTAGCGTAAATTTATCAAGATTATGCATCACTTGCATATTTAAACAAAAACAAATTTCAGAAAACTTTTAATACAAAATATATTTGTCTTAATTTAAGTAATCAACTGGGAAAGTTTCATGGTGATATCTATCAGTTATTTTTTTTTCCTTCCACCTGGTGTGTTTCCCTTTAAAGGGACGTTATTGACCACAGCATTTTGTGGGTGCACAAACCAGCCCAGAATTCTTAGGAATTACATCCATATTGGACAATTTACATAATTTATGTTCAATGCCAAAAACCAGCAACAATGCAGGAAGTGGTATGCTCCTTACGTAGCAAGGAGAAATGGTGTGGATTTCAGGGAGATGGATGCGCATGTAGCATTTCTGATTTCCATGCAGAAAAAATAGAGTTCATGTTCTGTCATAGAGCTGGATCTCAATCTTCTCTTTACTTTAACCAAGTGTTTTAGTTGCCTAAACCTAACTTCGCCTTAACTTGAGTCTAACTGCCATAACCACAATCTCTCCCTAACCTACTGGTTTTTTTAACCTGGTTTTTGTGTGTGACTGATGGGAACAACAATCAGTATGTCTACATGCACAGCAGTATCCGGGGTACGGTTAAGTGAATAACCAGGTTGTGCCAGTTCTCCCTGTATACATGAGCGGGGAAGAATGGGGAGAATGACAGGAGTAACTCCACCTCCAGTACAGTAGGTGGCGCTCTGCCAACGCTTTATCTTCCAATTGCCCTATGTTAAAATTACACAGACCGATCACTAAATTAGTACAATTTAACAACTTAAAGATGCAGTAGATAAGACTTATAACAAACTAACTGAAACTGACCCTATGTTCCAGTAGAACTACATAAAGCAGTTAATTTAAAAGAAATTCGGCTCCTCTGGCACCACCTCCAGCCTGTAGTGCGATTTGCAAAGATCCACAGCTCCCTGTTCATTTACACCAATCAGAGCCAGTCTAACTGCGTGTCAATCACTGCTCATGCACACACATTAATTTTCCCTTGTGGGGCTCGGCTTAGGAGACCGTTTGGCCTCTAGCAGAAAGGGGGGCAGGGACTGAGAAGTTGTTGATGTTCAAATTCTTTGGCTAAGTCCTGAATCTGTTATGGTTTCGGTATTTTGATTTGTATTTTGTTCTATTTCTAAACGGACTGAGAAAGCCCAGTACTTCCACTAGCAGCTCCTCCGATGCAACCTGGTCAGCGTACGCCCCTGACCACCAGCAGTCTAATGAGGGTACCCGCCTGGCTATCTTCTCTGGGACCCGTGGAGGCCGTAGACGGGGAAAAGGACGTCATGGCTCCCGTCGCCATGCCCCGCTTCTACCTCTCTTCACCCCAGAGGCTAAGCTGACCAGTGTCCCCGAGCTGCCTGGTGTCCCCGAGCTCTCCGGTGTCCCCGAGCTCTCCAGTGTCCCAGAGCTCCCCAGTGTCCCAGCACTGTCCAGTGTCCCCGAGCTCCCTAGTGTCCCCGAGCTCCTTAGTGTTCCCGAGCTCCCTAGTGTCCCCGAGTTTTCCAGGGTCCCCAAGTTCTCCAGGGTCCCCGCACCATCCAGTGTCCCTGAGCTGTCAAGTGTCCCCAGGCTGCCCAGTGTCCCCGAGCCTATGGCCGCTCCCCCTGAGCCCCGGCTGGCCTCCAGCCACCCTGAACCTGCTATGACCTCTGTGACTTTGCCGGTCTCCGGCGTCCCTGAGACCGCCCCTGAGACCGCCCCTGAGACCGCCCCGAGACCGCCCCTGAGACCGCCCCTGAAACCGCCCCAGTGACTATGCCCGCCCCCGGTGCCCCAGAGACTTTGCCCTTCTCATTCGCCCCTGAGACCGCCACTTTGCCGGTCTCCGGCGCCCCTGAGACTGCCCCAGTGACTTTGCCGGTCCCCAGCGCCCCAGAGACCTTGCCCGTCTCCGGCATCCCAGAGACTTTGCCCTTGTCCTGCCCCCCAGAGACTTTGCCTGTGTTGTCGGGCCGATCGACTCCTGCCCCTCGTGTCCTGTCGGCGGTCAGACCTACTCCTGCCGCACGTGTGTTGTCGGCGATCCGACCGACTCCTGCCCCTCGTGTCCTGTCGGCGGTCAGACCCACTCCTGCCCTTCGTGTCCTGTCGGCAGTCAGACCTACTCCTGCTCCTCGTGTCCTGCCGGCAGTCAGACCCACTCCTGCCCCTCGTGTCCTGTCAGCACCCCAGTCAACCTCTGTTCCCATTGCCTGGCCGTCTGACTCCAGTCCAGCTGACCCGTCGCCTGGCCCCAGCCCAGCTGACCCATCGCCTGGCCCCAGCCCAGCTGATCAGTCACCTGGCTCCTGCCCAGCTGACCCGCCGCCTGACTCCAGCCC
This sequence comes from Sander lucioperca, assembly GCF_008315115.2. Lineage (NCBI taxonomy): Eukaryota > Metazoa > Chordata > Actinopteri > Perciformes > Percidae > Sander > Sander lucioperca. Next base: position 31,393,754 of record NC_050189.1, on the reverse strand, counting down.
AGCTGATCTGCCACTTGGCTCCAGCCCAGCTGCCCCTTCGCCTCCAGAAGGGCTCCGCCTTGGCCGACCTGCTCAGCCTCCAGAGGGGCTCCGCCTTGGCCGATCTGCTTGGTCTCCAGAGGTGTGCCGCCTTGGCCGACTTGCTCGGCCTCCAGAGGGGCGTTGCCCTCGCCGTTCTGTCCGGCCGCCGGAGAGGTTTCGCCTTCGCCGATGGCCGCCTGAGAGGCCTCGACGGCCTGTTCGGCCGCCAGAGGGGTTTCGTCTTCGCCGTTGGCTGCCTGAGAGTCCTTGACGGCCTGTTCGGACGCCAGAGGGTTGGTCTCCATCCTCGCTGCTGTTCCCAGTTCCCGAGTGCCCTCTGTCCCTAGTCCCCGAGTGACCATGGTCCCCAGTTCCTGAGTGCCCACTGTTCCCTGTCTCCAGTGCCCTCTCTCCCCCAGTTCCCGAGTCCACGGCCCTCAGTTTTCACCCCGTTGACTCTCTGCCTCCCCTGGACCCTCTCTGCCTTCTTTGGGTCGTTTTGCTTTTTGTGGACTGGTTCAGATTTTGACTTTTGGTTCCTCCCTCCCTGGGTTGTTTTTTGTTCTATTTTTCTGGACGTCTGGGATCCGTCCCTTGAAGAGGGGGTACTGTTATGGTTTCGGTATTTTGCTTTGTATTTTGTTCTATTTCGGTCTGGTATTTTGGTCCTATGTTTTGTCTTATTGTGATTGTGTATTCTGTGGATTTTGTATTATGTTCTGTTTCCTGTTTTATTGTGATAGTCTGGTTTTCTGTGCTGTCTTGTCTAGTTTTACTTCCTGTGTTTTCCCGCCCTTGTGATTGTCTGATGTTTCTCACCTGTTTCCCAGCCCTTGTGTCACCTGCCTCTCGTTACCGTGTTTATTTAGTCTTTGTCTTCCCCCTGTCCTGTGTCAGATCATTTTGTGTTTGTTCCTGCCAGTTTGTTCGTTCCCGTATTCCCTGTGGTCTCTGTGTTCGGGTTTTGGATATCCTGTTCTCTGGTCTCTCCACTTTTGGAGTGAGTTTCTTGCCTGCTTTTGTTCTGGACTCTTTTGTATGAACTTAGTTTTTTGTTAAATAAACCAAAATGTCAGCCTGCTCTCTGCATTTGGGTCCACTAATTCCCTGCACTACAACAGAATCTTCACAATCCTACCTACAGCACATTTACTGTCTTGTCACAGCATAGGACAGCACAGTGTTCCCGCCAGATGACGGCTCATAACGTTATCTGTAACCAGTGTCGGGTGGAATTAGCAAGCTAACTACTAACAATAACGTTAACCAGGGGCCCCAGCGGGGGCTGCTCATTCCCTCCACTTTTTTGCAGAGACACAGCGTTGACAGACCCCAGATTGGACAGCCGGTTTAGTCATCTCCCGATGTCCGCTGCTGCCTCTGCAAGGAGTAAAACAGATGGACCACAGGCTCTTTGCTGCCGATGGCCTGCTGATAAGGGTAACGCCGTTTTGTTGTATGGTGTCTTGGCAACGACACAGCGCACTGATGGAGTATGTCCGGTTCAAAACCCACTCGAGGGGAGTGGGGAGGGCAGTTGAAACATACGCTTAACCAATCATAGCCCGGTAAGGTGTATACATGAAGGGATAACCCAGTTACTGTTCTGTTAACCGGGTTATTAGAACTCCGATTTTAACCGGGATAAGGTGTTTACATGGTGTTTGAGAAATCGGGGTATTGCCTTAACCCGAATATAATCGGTTTTTTTTTTAAATGCATGTAAACACACTGACTCTTTGACATTGGTCCAGTATTAGGCGAGATTGCTGCAGTCGGCAGCGGCGAAACAAGCTACAAAGTAATAGGGCAATTGTCCAGCTTGTATTTACCTTCACAAAAGTGCTCGTTTTGCCACTGACAGGCTCAGATTAATATTCTAAGTGTCTGACATGTTGTCAGACACTTAGAATATTAATGGAAAGAATCCCTACAGAGATAGACCTTTAAAACCTCTTTGAGACGTTTCTGTTTAACCAGAAACAGCTCTGATGTCGCTAGCGCTAAACCCACCAGACTCCATTTAAAAGAGCAATACTTTTAGCTTGTATAGAGCCAACATATTTTCACATGTAAATCAGTAAACTATGTGTTTATTTCAACCAAAATTAGAGTTGTGATGGTTGGAAAAGTAGAAAGACGACCCAACACGGCTTTTCATAGTTTTATTTTGTTTCTGTCGACTTTGAATGAAGTGTATTTTATGATGCTAAAATAACTGTTTATTTACATGCAGTCTGGTGGGTTTAGTGAACGCAATTTCGTGGATGTTTTTATGTTTAAAAAAAGGATCTTACTCTTTAACAGAAAGGTCGACCTCCTTAGAAATCCTTTCCATAATGTTGTCAGACACTTAGAATATTAATCTGAGCCTGTCAGTGGCGAAACGAGCACTTTTGTGAAGGTAAATACAAGCTTGACAGTTGCCCTATTAACTTACATTGTAGCTTGTTTCGCCGCTACCAACTGCAACGATCTTGCTTATAGTGTGTTCCATTTAGCTCGGAACTCGGAAGCCGGAGCTGGGAATAACGTCACACACGAGTTGAATGCGTTCCATTTACAAGTTGGATTTTCATTGTTTGTTGCTCTAGCCCGGTTAGCCATTGTTAGCAATACCAGTTGATAACGACGCATTATGGCGTTTTTTTGTGCATACAAACAGCATAACAACATGTGCACGTTTAAAGACTGTCAACGGTTTTCCAGCATCGTTTTTTTTTGGGCCAAAGGGTTACACAGACTGATCAATCAATGATCATTGTGCACTCCTGTGCCTATGCACATTTAATACCAACTACCATATCTTTTTCATATGGGGAGTTCTTTCACCCTGATTTAGAACTTCTTTTACACACATTTTGATAAATAAGTGTTGTAAAAGGAAAAACAGCCCCAAGGACTTAAGGTCAAACCCTACAAAGTACTGTCGTTTTTAAAAAGTAACCTCTCTTTATTGAAGTCTGAGTGTAGAGAAATCATTTACTGCATCACAATATAACCATCAAGTGGGATTAACTGAGAGATGTAAGGTCTTATCTGTATTCACTCTTCTATCTCCCATCTTTGAGCAAGGCTCCAAACAAAACAACCCATTGTGAATTCAAGACCATTCTTTCCGACATCATTAAACTTGTCATTCCAACACCAAGTGACACATACTCAGCAAATGCAATTCCACTTCTTTTGCGTCATTTTCAGCAGTTAAGTTGTGAAACTTTCCCAGCTCCAGCTGAAAGACCTCGATAGGTCAAGGCAGAGTCACAGTGGGTGGTGAGTGGGAAGTGAGAAAAGTGAGACAAAGTGAAAAGGGAGAGCACTGGTGACAGCCAGTAGTAAGAGTGTGAGGATTTACATAGAGGAAGGAGGAAGGTAGGGAAGAGTGAACTGTCAAGAAGGCAATAAAATAAACAAAAAGAGGTCTTAAATGCCTCAGTATGCTTCAAACAAAGTGCTTGTTGGATCATCTTACAGTGTCTGAGACTCCTTTGCGATGGGGGCTGTGTCTGACAATTTTTGTAACTTTCCGACAGTCAATCTGACAATCATTCATTATGCATTCTTTACATAACTACCTCATTCACTTTTTGTGTGTATAACAGAGTGCAAAACCACTTGTGAGTCAGAACACCTTGGACAAGGAGAGAGAGTCTTAAGGGCCTTAGTATGCTTCAACCTTTTGTCACTTTTGCATGCACAACTGTGTGCAAGACCACAAATGCTTTTAAGATAACACTGTCTAAAATTGAGTAATTCCAGATATAAATTGCCCCCCCCCCACCAATCTCTGTCTGGGGACACAGATTTGTGTCGTTTGACCACACCTGAAGGCAAAGGTGTTAATACTGATTCCTAGTGGCCAACCTGAAAAAAACTGGAAAAAGGCCTGCTGTCATATCCTCCTCTTGGCTACATCCCACTGCCTCCCCAATCTCAATCAAATTCCGTGGCTTTTCAATACACTTCAAGGTTGGCCAGAAATAGGTTTTAAACACTTTTCTTTCAGCTGTGGTCTGACAACTGTCATACAACCTAATTGGTTTGAAGCATACTGGCATTAAGGCAGAAGAAATGTTCTCGCTCAAACTATCCAATGACCAGTTACTTTGTTTTGTGGATACGCATCTCCATTTCCTTTTCCACTTCACTGCCTTTCTTCTTCTTCAAAATGATTGGTTCAGAGGCTCGGCTTACAGAGTTTGTTGTGGTGTATCTGCACATTTACTGATCAAACAGCTTCCAAATCCTCACATCCCTCAGCCACATTTGTCGATCTTTCACAGCAGCTATTGGTGTTTGTGCTCTGTGTGATTTGGGCTGCTTCTCCTGATTTCTCGAGGTTATGGTTATACAGTTTTAGTCTTCATCCTGCACCCCCACTGGCTTAAAGAGCAAATAAATGTGGAATGTAAAGCTGCATCAAGCATACGCAAATTTAAACTGTGTGTAGTGACATGTTTGATCATATTTCAGTGTCAGTCAATTTGGATTAAGTTAGTATACCACATCCTAGAGGATATGGGGGAAGATGAAAAATGGGCGAGTAAGAGGGATGGAGAGTTTAAGAAGTCACTGGATAACAAGCTAGAAAAGTCGTGTTCAAGAGGCTCACTTGATGAAAAGAGACAGTTGGAGAGACACTAACATACACTGAAGGAGAAACAAAAGGTGAGACAACAAAGACACAGTAAAAGACAAATTGATGGTGAGAAACAACAGAAAAGTAGAAAAAGAGGAAGCCAAAGAGACAGCACAAGAAAGGACAGTTGTTGAATTTGGCTGTGCCACTGATGCTTATCTGCTTGGAACTGTGGATAGACATGGAGAGAGATAAAGACAGCAGCATCCATGTATCAGATGGAGCTCCAAGCCTGGACCCTTTCTGTGCTCCAGTGAAGCAGAGCTAACACACACTTTGCCAGAGGAGGGCTTATTAGATGGATCAAAGCTTGTCTAATCTACATGCTAAGAATATCATGAGAGGGCCCTGACAATCCTCTCTTTTCTCCTGAGAGGCAGTGATTATCATAAAGGGCTATGAACAGTAAACATACAAAGATGTGATGATGTATGTGCTTTTTAGTTCTTTGATGTGACTGTGCGTTGCCACGGTTACAATAACTATGCTCTATTAGGGCTCATTTCATACATTACAAGATGCCAGGCAACAGTTGTTTAGAAGCAGTTAATGTGTATTCATTTAATGACACAAGAACACACTTAAAAGCTGCAATTTTACACAATGGCTGCACCTAAATGGCACCACGAGACCTTAGATAATTTTGATTTAATACAACTTGAGTCTTGTTTTCATAGGTTTGGCCAACATTTCTACTGATTATGAGTGCAGTTACCAAATAAATACTTGAGACCTGAGAACATTGTGACATTAAACTCGGTGAAGTCAGAAGTAGGAGGTCAGACAGGTTGGAAACATGTTGACAGTTTATCCAGATTATCTAAACCACTTTATTGAGAGCACCTGAAATGTCGCTAATAGTTTGTCACTGCACAGGAAAACTGTGTGCACACAACTATGGCAAATGGGTCAAACTGGAAGCAATAAATGGGTCTTTAAACTGGGGTTTTACTGCAGACAGTTTGTGTAATAGATTTACCCCATGCCTTTCACTGCATGAAAAGTCAGTAAGCGGCACTGTAGATTGTCGTGGAAGTTCAGGTTTACGACTGCACACGGCAATTTACAGGCAACACAGAAAACTGCCGTGAATTGTCGGAAATTGACGTGGGCCTTGCTTGGCAGTTGTCCTCCCATGACCCCCCTCCCCCTAATTCTAGGGGAGGCTTTAAGATGTAAATGAAAATGCTGTGAGCTATACAAATGCAAATCAGGGTAGCAGCAGGGGGAGTTTTACCCCAGGTGACATTTTTCTAAAAAGTATTAACTTCATTTTAATAAAATCTCTGATATAAATAGATCAGGCTCAGTATAGCCTAATTATAGACTCTTACATTTTTTAGCTTGAATTGATTTATTTAATGAAAGTATGCTAGATTAATTACTGTGTATGTCATTAGCAATGGCCAATGTTATGTAAAAAAGATACACAAAACAATTTAATCAGGCTTTGCCACAAAGGTAAAATGTGCACAAGTGGCATGACTACAGTGACCCAGCACAGACACATCTCCCAGCAATGCACTCAACAGGCAGAAATTATGCTGGGTATGACGTGTCTGTTCCCTGCAAGCTCCAAACTTCTATTGGCTTTCCATAAAAATATCTGTCCGGATGGGGATGAAGCCAGGAAACTTGCGCAATAACATGTTTGAATGCAGTACCTTTTGACACAACATTAACAACTATAAACTGCTTTTTAATGGCTGGTCGCAGCACTTCATTAATTCTAATTTCCAATTCATATTTAATTTAATTTTAATCATCATTTAATGATTTGTTGGGTATTTGTGAATTGTATCTTATTGAATTTAATTTATTTATCATATTGCTATTGTTTCCTGCGGAGATGTTGTTGCTGCACTGCGCCTCTATTGTCCCTCCTGAGTTGCTGTAGCTTCCGTCTCCTTCTCACAACACCGTCTTGTATTGCTAAGGTAGGTTGCAATTTATACTTATATACTTAATTATAAGGTTATAATATATACTATATATAGTATATATTATAATGACCCAGGGTGACCAATAGTGACAGACCTAACAACCAATCACAAGTGATTTTTCTTGTTTAAAAGAGTGAGGAAATTCAAGCCAGGCCAGACATTCTCTGGCTAGGCGCGGTGTTGCTGCTATTCATATTAGAGCCATTTGCACCTCCGTGGGAGCTCTCCACATACGCCGTGGTTCGTATGTGTCAATATGTGGCACAGACGAACGCGACGGTCACAGGCTGTAAATTGTTGTTAACTGCCGAAAATTAGGGAGATTTTCGGGCATTTGTGGGCGTTTACGGGGACGAAAATCCCACTTTTCATGCAGTGTTTGTTTACTCTTCAAAATACATTTGGCTAATCTAGGGGTGTGTTTGTTGTGTAACTCATGTCAGCATTTAGCCTTAATGAGTACAATGTTACCACTACAGTTTTATAAAACCAGAATTTACCTTAAATGATGTTGGTAAAACAACATTCTGGATCTCATTCTTAAAGAAATCCCTCTGTAGCATGTATATGATTTGTTTAGCAGTTTAAATAGGTGGGGTGTGCTTATTAACAGCTGTAAAGAAAATCAATCAGAGCTTTGTAGGTGGATTTGAGAATGAGGATGCCATCTTTCTTTATAGTGAGCTAGGTACCTAGCTATATCTAGAGCCTTCAGCTACCAAGCTCCTCTTGTGTGGAGGCAGACAAACTGTCTCCACATTTAGAGAAAGATTAAAACTCTCCTCTTTGATAAAGCTTATAGTGTAGGCTCAGGTTTGCCTTGGACCAGCCCTTATTTATGCTGCTATAGGTTTAGTCAGCCAAGGGACTTCATGAGCTCCTCTCTCCTCCTCTCTTTTTCCATCTGTGTGCATTCATGTCCCATTAATGCATGTTACTAACTTAGCTTCTTCCACAGAGTCCTTGTACTTTCTTGCCTCGCAGATTTTCTTGGATTGTGGTGGCATTTTGGCTACACCTGCTGCTGTAGTCCTGTATACGCCCACTGCTAATACTAATACTAATTATTATTTTTAGCCATAGTTATATTATTTTTACTGTTACTATAATTGCCACTGTTCATCATGTCATTCCAATATACCCACTGCTATAAGTATTATGAATCATATTTAATTATTATATAATTATTACTATATACATATATAGTAGGTATTATGTAGGTAATGTGCATCTCTCTCTCTCTTTGTTGCTCTCTCTCTCTTTGTTGCTCTCTCTCTCTCTTTGTTGCTCTCTCTCTCTCTCTCTCTCTCTCCCGTGTGGCACCACGGAAAACAATGCCAAGTAAAGTCAATGAGAAGATGACGTAGCATTAAGAGCGACTATGCTAGCGAGTAGTATGAAAGCCCGAAAATCCGCATAAGGAGGTTGGTTGGGGTGGTGGATGGGTCAAATACAGGACTTTCACCCAGGAGACCGGGGATCGTGTCCGGCGTGTTACATTTCCTAAACCGAACTGTTGCTTTCTTGTTTTACTAAACTCAACTGTCCCGTTCTTCTTTTCCTAAACTCAACCGTCCCGTTGTTATTTTCTTAAATCCAACCGTCCCGTTGTCCCGCCACGACCTTTTCCATAACTTAAGGGGCCGTGTTAATTTCACGGAATTCTTCCGTGGGCCCATCACAGAATTTTAAGGGGCCATGTTAATTTCACGGAATTGTTCCATGGGCCCATCACGGAATTTTCAGCGATTCTGTGAAACTGCCACAGATTTTTAGTTAAGGGGCCGTGTTCATTTCATGGAATTCTGTGAGATCAGGTTGGTTTTGTCAGTGCCATGTTTATTGAGAAAGCACATATTCAATCACATATCTGCTAACACCCACATAGAAAAGTAAATAAAAGAAGAAAAAAAGTTCCAGGATGGAGCTTTCCAGTCAGTGATAACTGACTGTGAACCATTCAGTACTTCCTTCCTTTTTTGACTGTTTTTCTTATCGAAGTGAAACTAGGCCATGAAATTGTTAAAGGAGCTACAGTCGTCTTCGGTGCAATTTCTCCCTATCATTCAAGCAGCGTGGAGAAGGGCCAGGAAAGGTGTGAGTGGATAGAGCTTTACAGGAGGAGGCAATCACGTCTGAGACCTGAGAGGGCTTGGAGAGCGATGGCGGAGGAGGACGGAGTAATGCTGAGGACAGTGGAAGAGGTATGAGAGCTGAGGCAGGGACAGCGGCTGCGGTCTGCTGGGGATGAGGTTGATTTGTTGCAGAAGAAATCGTGCCCTGAATAACCGTTTCCTCTGGTACTGAGTGAGTGTGTATGTTCGTATGCAACTCGCTAAATGACATTAAGAGTCTCTATAATTAATCTATGTCAAATGTGCATCAAAGCTGCTAAAATTAAACAAGTCTTGTCCTGAGAGGAGAGGAGCATGGAGAGGTGGCAGTGACGGATACGGGTACATACAACGAGGTACTTATTACTGTTCCCTTCAATCCCCCACAGAGCCAAAATGGGGTGTCAAAACAACAGAATACCCATGACAATAATTTTGGCATTTTTGAAATTTCATGTAAAGAGGCACTGCAATTCCTGAGAAAAACTTTGATTAAAAATACATGACAGTGTCTATCTTTTCTTAGAAACACAAAAGTTAGGCTGTCAAAAAATGAGCAACTGTGCTCCTGTGAGTGTGTGCGACCACTCTCTCTGCTTTGGCTTCGGTACCCAAGCCTTCCACTTTTTAAAAAGAATTCCCATACTGAATGAAAGACTCAGATTCTACCATGTAAAACGCTGCAATATACATTACATTTGTTTTTAGCAAAAGTCAACTTACGCCAAATAATGGCAGCATTTGCTGCCAACACTAGTTCCGAAGCACAAATGTACATGGCTCCAAGCTGCTGAAGCCATAAGCTGTTTCATTTATAAGGACATGTACCTGCTGTTAAAAAAACACATGACCACATACTATATGTGACTGTGGCTTATCCATGATTTCCACCAATGCGCATGTCCCAACTATTCAGCTGTAATCTCTGCTGCTATTGTTACAGCCAAGTCTATGTCTAATGTCGAGATAATGACGTTTAACCTACAAAGGTCTTGGGTTTGTTCAGTAAATGCTGCTAAAAACAACAATACTAAGGAAACAGTGTTTTGTTGGGAGTGGCAGTACAAATTATTTTCTGGGGCATTTTAGATTCAGTACTTGAATTGAGGAAATAATTATATGGATTGTATTTTACATGTATTTAGTGAGATTGAATATACTTTTATTTATGAGCCAGTAAAAACATCAAATCCCATTCAATCTGAGCTAAATTGAATTATATCTAATGAGCTTTGAACCACAGTGTGTGTTGTTACAAATGAATCGGTGTCCTACACACCCCAACTACGTATATACACACCTTCTAACCTGTCTACCTCTCTTTTTACAATACGTACAGAAGTATATCACAATTGATTTGCTAGTAATATAGGCTAATAATAAAAAAGGCCTCACTTTGTCCCCTCAGACAAAAGGAAAAGTTGAACTTGAACTGAGCAAAAACAATAGCACATCTTCGCTTCATTATCCAACAAACAGCCACCAGATATCTATTTCTATTATGATGGTGGATATGAGGTTGCTTTGATTCAAGTCTGTTTGGGAGTGTGTTTGTCAGGATCTCCTGGCTCTGATGCCACCTCACGCTGTGATAGACATGGTATCCAGGCTAATCACATGCATCGCAGCACCCAGATCCAGTCTATGAAATCGCATCTTAGAATTTCCCACGCAACAAACAACTAAAAACTAACTAACTTAATTGCTACCAAATCCATCTAAGAAGGAATTCAGAAATGCGTGTTATTGTGATGGCACAGCTGGATATTTGTGTGAACCAAAAAGGACCACACAGCGCAGCTTTCTTATTAAGCATGGGCGAGGTTGTATTTTTGGATGGCTTTCTGTTTGATTCCGAAGCCAAAGAGTATTTTGCTTTTCGTTTCCCAATGAAAAAATTCATTACAGTAACATTTGTAATGAACATTAATTTGGCCTCAACTGTAAAAACAAGTGTTCCAGTCTGTGTAACTTTCGGTCACATAGATGACATCCATGCAGGGGACAGAAAAGAAAAAGAAGCCCTAATCAGTGATTGAGAAAAGACAGTTCAGGGACATGTCCCTGCAAGCTGCTATGAAAGGGAATGTATCGCTGATTAAATTCTCACAAAGCTACGATGGAATGTAGATTAGAATATATTCGAAGAAGAGAAGTTTACACATAGTTTCTCTTCTTTGAATAAGTCCATACTCTGCCTCTGCTCTGACCATGACCGCACATAACTGCAGTCCAGTCCACATAACAAAACTACAGCAGGACATGACAGCCAGTGAGATTATAGCTGAACTGCTGGAGAGAGTGACTCATCCAAAGTACCTTCCCTGTTGGACAGAATAATTTAAAATCAAAGGTAATTCTTTGAGTAAGATGTGAAATAACATTTGTTACAGGTTTCCATTGTTGACTATATTATTTCAATACTGGCCAGATGGACCGATCATTACTATTGATGTCACGATCACTTATGGCCTGCAATCCCAATCTGATTTAAAAAATGTTTTTATATCTGCCGATACTGAGTCCCAATCTGATAATTGTATTTGCTCAGATAACAGAGCTGCACACCGTTTTTTTTGTTTAAAAAATAATTAAGTAAACAAAGTAACTAAAATATGTCTTAAGCTTAATACATTTAACTTGTAAATTAAATGAAAATTGTCTTGTGTTGTCTTTTCTCTCAACACCAAAACTAAACTTAGTGACGCATCTTGCGCTTAATAGTCAATCTTTGATTTTCTTCTCGTGTTTAACTCCAATGTTGGCTCCAGGAAATAACAGCCTGTAAGCATGGTGTTATGGTTTCCTGATGGAATCACGGAAGAAGTGTGGAGAATTAGAGTAATCTGCTTCTGTAAAACGGATGACTAAGAAAGACAGACTTTTTTACTCATTGCCAAGGGCTGGCAAGCTACAAGACACTCGCTGAAAGGACACTGGAGAGTGGCCGCACGCCATCTTGGTTTGAAAGTGCCGGAATCCAGTCTGGCGGTGCGTCTGTGGCGCAGGGCATGTGTGACTAAAGGCGACCATAACTAAAAGCTGATGTAAATGATCAGAGTAAGGTAATTGGGGTAAATGCCAATCCCTGATTAGTTAAAAAAATGCACATATCGGCTCCGATCCGATTCTTATGATCAGGATCGGTACATTCCTAATCATCACCAAGATGGATTAGTTTCAGGCAACTTGGAGATAAATCGATCCTCTGAATCAGACTGAGCAGCTTCAACTTCATTCACATTGTCCAAAGAATATTATAGAAATGCATATGATAACTGTATGTTAAACCTCGATTGATCCATTATAGGGAATAGTTGCCAGTTTACATGATCTGTATTTTCACTTGACTGTGGGACAAAACCAGAGCCTTTGAAGGAAATCTATGCAAACATTAGGAATATGGAAACTCAACACATGAAGGCCACACAGAAATGCCTCAGCAAGGCCCCATAAAGCAAGGTCCCAAAGGGCAAGAAACTGCAGTTTCAAGTAAATGGGAAAATCAAATGTATCAAATGTTTTAGGCTTATTTGTCATGGCTGTTTGCGTTTCTCATAGGGCTGTCAATCGATTAAAAAATGTAATCTAATTAATTACATACTCTGTGATTAATTAATTGAAATTAATCGCATACATAATTAACGGTGCCTGAACCGATACTTTTTAAGAAAGTAAAAAAAGAAAAGAAAAAAAAAGGGTACTAAACAACAGTCGGTGACATTAAAGAACGGCTTGTTTATTGCTAAGGCCATATGGTCAAAATTAAATGATTTAATAATAATGTATAACAATAACAATAACTTATTTCACTAGTAAATTGCTGTTGAACGACAAAAACAACCACCAGATGGGAAAAGGACATTTACAATAACTTCAAATGCACCACGAGGCTGTAGTTTACCAGTTTCATTGAACGCACCGTCTGTGTTGTTTTTCCGACGGCAGCTGCAGATTGTTACTATTGTTGAATACTCTACAGTCAAATACAGTCAAACTTTACACCGTTTAGCGTTAGCTGTCAGCATTTTAACCGTGTTTAATCCAGCTACTAGCTAGCGGTAGGCTAACGTTAGCTGCTGTCGAGTATAGTGTTAACTAGCGTCACGTGCAGCGGTGTTTGTGTTGCCTGTATCGTCTGTTTCAGAGCATCAGAGAGAAGCGCAGACATATCAGTGGCATCAGATTTCGGTAACCAGGGTTGGCAGGAAGAAGATTTTTACAAGTAAATGTTCCAATTAATGATCCAGGCAGCACATTCTCGTCTCCCTCCTTCATTTTACAGTCGAATGGTGGCTAGAACGGCTCCGGGTCAAACGTCAATATGGAATGAATTAATCTGCGTTATTTTTTTTAACGCATTATTTTTTCTCTGATTAATTAATCGAAATGAACGCGTTATTTTGACAGCCCTAGTTTCTCATCCTACCTTTCTATATCAGGGAAGAAGACTTGGTAATAAAGTTTAGTAGGGCTAGGTGTCTGTTGTTATATTTTATGATGTCATAACCCTAAATAAAAAGTATTTTTTTTGTTATTGTGGTTATATACATGTAATTTATGGTGCTGTGAGCTTGCTGCTCCCCTACAAGCGAGGGACAAACCAATCACTCAACGAAATCCCGACTGTTTGCCATCCTGGCCCTTAAATGGTGGAACTAGCTCCCCATTGACATCAGGACGGCTGAAAGTCTACACATCTTCCACTGCAAGCTAAAACACATCTCTTCCGACTGCACCTTGGATAAAAAAATAAAAGAAACTTGCCTTTACAGTTGCACTTACATGTGACTCTTTGTAGTTTGTGCTTGCACTTGATTCTTGCTGTCCGGAGTTACCTTCATGGTTGAAAGTATTTAATGGAAGTCGCTTTGGATAAAAGCGTCAGCTAAATGACATCTAATAACAATAATAATAAAGGTGCGTGACTCCCTTTTTGTGCGGCAAACTAGAGAGCAAACTGTTTTGTGACCGCAGTGAAAAAGTTGTTTTTGAAAAGCTAAACGGCAACAAATATTTTGTTAGTTAGTTGATATCTCAGGCTTTAGAAGTCCTCAGCAATTAAAAGGAAAATATGAATCTAGAAGTCAAGGCATTGTATGTCCTTGAATTCCAGAAAGGACAACCATGAAAAACTGATCTCTGTTCATCATTAGCATCTTATCAAATGTATCTTATTGTTTACAAGAAAAGGACATTTTACTCATGTGACCAGATGGGTGATTTGCAGCTCCATTGTCAGTTTATCATGCCAGCATTGTGTAACCCTGAGGTAAAATGGACAATAAATAGAATAAATAAATAAGTCCTGGGTGAAATAAATATGCAATAAATATATTGGTAATTATATACAAGTGATTATACAATACATGTGAAAACTATATAAGTATAAATAAATGCTTTATGTTGAAAGGATCGCTTGTAAACATTGATATCATCCAATACGAGGGCATATTGTTATTGTGGCATTAGCCTATAAGTCTGAGTGTTACTACACCCTAGCCAATAGAGTGTTTGCACTAGTGAGGGAGACCTGAAGTGACACCAGTGTAGCTGAATCATCGTAGCGGTACATTAATTATACATTTTAAGTGTTGATATTCAATTCTGTGACTGTTGACTGTAACTAATGGTGTGAAACACTACAGAGAGTCTAATCCAGAGGGCATGCTCAAGCTAATGTGCTGTCTCATTGCACTGGTGAGTTTGTTATGTTCCGCTAGCCTATATGCTAATGTCCGCCATTGGGTTTACATTGCTCTCAATGCAAATACAGATACAGCCTAGATTCTTTTTACATGTAGGGAGTAAAGCATGTTACAAAACATTACCCCTCCTTTAAAAAAAGCTGAGGAAAACTCAGATTTAATCAACCATTAACATAAATCTTATGAATTCAGTCTTTTGAGTAATGAAGGGCCTGGTGAGAAAGTAAAAACCTCAGTCCAAGGCTGATCAGCTGCTCAGTCCAGATCCAAACCTGTGCGGAAGGCCTTATCTTTAGGGACCGTTCGGTATTTATGGAATGGACCACCGGAGGAAAATAGGGGAGGGTCATGTCTTTTTATTTTTTGCTGAGGGGAGGGTCATCCAACATTTTTATTCATGAAAAGAGCAAAATTTCAAAGTGGCTTGTTTGGTGCATATTTATCCATGTAGCTCTCAGTCTCGGCCCCCTGGCAGATGGGTCTGACCGCATACGCGGAGTTTGCTGGGGGGGCAGGAGGAGCACTGCTCCCTGGTGGCTGAAACGAGTAATTGCATTGTTTAAAAAATTAGTGGAATAATTACATCTGGCATGACCAGATATTTTATAAATATCTTAAATAACACAAAACAACTAAATGGTGATAGGTAATACATCTGATTTCATATACTGCTTTAGTAAAAAAAATATTACCTGGCTGACGATGGGAGCAGAAGGACGCAAAAAACGAAAATTACTGTTGCACTAGTCTGGACATCTTGCCGTGCCAACCTTGCAATAAAAGTTTCCTAAATGCCATGTATATAAATGTGATGTCAGCTTACTAATTGATTGCGGGTTTTGTGTAGATTTGGACTTTTATACGTTTATTCCACTTTGTTTAAACGGCGAAGTGGAGAGGCCTCGTTCACCTGTTTGGAGCTGGCTGGTGAATGTGACGCTCGTTTCGGCCTTGCTGGATACACCGTGTCATTTACCTTTTTGTGGATCTCCTGATCGCTGTGGATTACTTTTTTTTCGTGTCATTGGATTACAGCAAAATACGGATCTTTTTTCTCACCGCGTCTTAACGTTTTATGGTGTGACTGCGCTTGGTTTCTGCGTTTGGAGAGGCATCTCAACATAATGTAGGTCCAACACTGATTGTTCACCATTACATTTTAGTTGAATTTAAGCGTCTGTCTATTGAGTTCCAAAACAGCCGTGCTGCGATTGGATTTCATAAGGGCGAATTGTTAAATTGTTACAATGTAACTTAAAAACTTTAAAAATAAACATATGTGTTTTGGAATATAATGTTCAGCTTCGGCAGCTTTACCTATGTGCTAAAATATACAATGACGATGGTGACAAGTCCATAGCAACCAGTGTTGAATTGGTTATATCCCAGCGTCCTTTGCTGAATGGTCTCAATGTTTTATTGTTTTATTTCATGTGAATACTAGTTTACTAGAGGAGTAACTTAGTATTTGAAGTAATGGAGTAATGCATGAAGTGTGCATTTAGTTTCCATGCTTATTGTGTTTCCACAACAATGTTAGTGAGTAAATCACGGCTGAAATGGCCACCACACCATAACAGAGGAGTGTGATGTGTAAGACGAGAATGCAGAGGTTAACTCCTGTATGTCATGGCTGTAAAAATCAAATGGTATCTGTACTTCTTTGCTAAGTGCAAACTTGCACGCAAAGGGAGGGTCATGCCTCTTTTTCAGATCGTTTTGGAGGGTCATAGGAAAATTATTACTGATGAGGGGAGGGTTACGTCTTTTTAGGTTAGAGACCACAAAACTCCTCCGGTGGCCCCTTAATTAAATAACGAACAGTCCCTTAGCTGCTAACTTGAAGCTAACAGCTAAAGTGTATTATCCTTGTTAAGTTACTAAAATGGATTTAACAATAAAACGGGATATTTTTACTGTGTTCCGAACTACTACCGCTGGTGAGTGGAGTAGCTCCGTCAAGTTATGTTTTGAAATTGTGTTTAACGTTGAGTTAACTTGCTGTATTAACGGTTGCGGCCTAGTGGCCCACTGGGACCCTGCTAACGGTCTGTTAGCGGCCTGTTGAGACACTAATACTAGTGAATGATAATGAGGTCTGACTTTCATGTACTTCATTCATTCATTTACGGCTATTAAGCGTATTTTGAATGTATTTCTGTGTAATTGTGTTACATCTATGTATTGTTGTTATGCACCTTAGTGATAACTATGTATTATGGTTATGCACTTTATTTCAAAATGATAGTTATGATATATTGAGAAATTTAATATGTTGTACAACTGAACTAGAAACATGATACTGTGATTAGCGATATTGAGTTCATTGATACCAGCCTTACCCTATGACAGCAATGTCAACAGTGTTAGCTCTAAGGTAATTTTATGTTGACCTATTCCATATAGGTCAGGTTTTTTAGGAGATTCAGAGTTTGAGAGATCGCGGTCTGGTGGAGTCTAGATCGGCATTGGAAATCCTCAGAGACCTTGGAGAAACTGTTCCAGACTGTATGGCGAGCCAGGAGGTTGCAACCTAGAGACCTTAAGCTTGAGAACCTTGATCTATTAACCCCTTGGCACAAGGGGTCAGGTAGAACTTTGTGCACACTGACACTTACATTCCTTGGAGGAGGACGATTACCCTGCGCCTTGATCCACTATCGATGACTTGCGGAATTGTGAACATTATTTTAACAGACCCGGGTCTAATTTACTGTATGTGTGTATTAATGCTATTTACCTTGTTACGCATCGCATTCAATACATGCAGTTCAACTTTCTTCTGTGTCTTGGGTTGTTCTTTCACTGTGGTAATTCAATCTTTTGGCTTCAGCGAGCAAACCTATAATCTTCTGACCTGGCCCAATTCCAAACATCTAGATACCTTGAATATTTATTACTATCAGGCAAATTTGGTGATTATCCTTATAGACGTGGCCAGCCATTGAGTAGCTGGTTACAACTGCATTCAAGTTCAAGCCTCAATCATCAAAACAACATTACTACAAAACAGAGGAGTCAGAAGTATAATTTCATACAAAATCATTTCCATATAAATCAAATCCCTTGGAGCCAAACAGGCATGCTTCTTCTTGCCTCCTCCCTTGGATATTCCACTCATTCTGTGGTCAGCATATGATATTTCACTGGGCAACTTCTCAGCATGATACCTCTTTTAAGGAAAATGAAAATTTCTTTTTATACTACTAATGGCTCTGAGAAAACAAGCCCACCTCCAAAGAAGCAATACATATACCCAATTAGAGATGTTGGCGCTGTCTAAGGACAACATTTCTATTGTGACTAATTGTCTAAACCAGGGTCAAAATAAACTTCAGGTCACTTCTTCACACTGCTGAGAGCTTTCTAGAAGAATGGGATTGAGGCACCATAGTAAATGAAGGCCTAACAGAAGGGAATGGGATGTGGCCGGGTTGGCTCAGTGGGTAGAGCAGGCGCACATATATGAGAGGTTTATGCCTTGACGCAGAGGTCCAGGGTTTGAATCCGAACTGTGACGATTTCCTGCATGTCTTCCCCCTCTCTCTCCCCTGTCTCACCTAGCTGTCCTGTCAAATTAAAGGCGGAAAAGCCCAAAAAATAATCTTTCGAAGTGAATGGGAGCGCACACTCTACGAAAAATGAATAAAGACATAAAATCCTTCTTTTTTTTTTTTAACTGGCAAAGTGCCTCATCAGTTCTATGAAGACTTCAGTTCCTTGTGTTTGTGCACTAGGCTACCTGAACAACATGAAAAAATAAGTTTAGATGCACTCCTTGAGGTTAATTTATCAGCTAAGAATTGAGTTGCTCCCCACTCACAGTGCTTAGCATCTTGCCTCATTCTTCAGCAGCATGAAATATTTGCAAATGGGCGTGGGTGGCTGGATGAATGCTGATGTCACAAATGGAGGGCTCTTGTTTGCAACTTTTATATTTTATCTTCACTGAAAAGCTTTTGTGTTTACCTGTTTAATATTCACCTGGAGCTGGGCGCCATAAACACTGCTCCTCCAAAGCCCTTTAAAAATAAAGAGCCTGTTAGGAGAACTTAGTGTGAGCAATTGACAGAGCATTCTGCATTCAGACTAATTAAAAAAATATCTGTGCTGTCTTTTGGCCTGTTTACTTTATCCTAACACATCTGACCACTTTGCCTTGAACACATTTACTAATCAATAATGTGAGTTACTTACAGCGAACTGCATTACCAGCTGCTACCAAAACCCCCAGAGATAGACACATCTTCCATTTAATCAACAGCAGCTCTTAAGTGAGCAGACAGCAAGCTTGGCTTATAGCACTTTGGTTGGAAAGTTATTGCTGGATCATATTTTGCTCTCTGCAACCTTGGCTGCTTTGTTTTCATTTCCGTTATTTATGTCTTATGTAGGCATGCTATATATAGTTATTTTCAGGACTGCCCCCGTGTCCATCATAACATTTTCCCCCAGTAGAGTTTTACTGGCCTCTTGTATATTTTTACTGGCCGGGAGGAAAAAAGGTGGAAGGTATACAGTGTATTATTAATTCAACAACGGTATCGGATCGGTATCGGGTATGACAGATACACAAAGCCCAGGTATCGGCATCGGGACTGAAAAAGTCAGATCGGTGCATCCCTAGTTTACACGTCCAGCAAACACAGAGTAACATTAGGATTTATCTGAAGTCATGTCTGTGACAACCTGATGAATGTAAGTCCAATATTTACTGTCCTAATCTCTGTATTGGTTTCTGGGGAATCACTTCTGAGGGATATATGTCTCTTTAGCTGCTAAATGCTCCACTGTGTTCACCAGATAGTCTCTAACTGTGTCTGTCTGCTGTTGGCTGCTGAGCAGGTAGGGTAAAGTGGGTATATCAGAGCTTTTTTACTGAAAACAGCTGCCTGCTGCTGGTTGAAACAATGTTCATGAGAATGGTGAAACTGAACTACTTGGGTGTTACACATATTGACACACATATTTCAGACCCATGGCAATAGAAGGGAACACTATCCTGACCTGATTAGACTTGATATAATTTGGACCAGGCCTGACATAGGTCCTGGTTTTGACTTTGGTTACTAGAAATCGAGAGAACTTGCTAGAGAAGACCTCTAGTGTGTTTATCACTTTGAGCAACCACTTTCAAATTACACGCAGTAACGTGACTCCATGCTAAAACCATGCATTAAGTTAGAACTGATACGGTCTGCTGTAGCAAAAGTTGCTTGTAAGAGGCAGTACAAAAACGACTCATTCATTGTGTTAAACATTTTTGCACCCCAAGGGAAATATATACACAGGGCCTGATATCTTCCTTGAGAGGTCAGAAGTTTATAGTACAATTTATCTGTGGGTTATAATACAATGATGACCGACAGGATGTGGACATAGCTTTAAAGCTCCTTCTCTTCAGGGTCAGGGTTTCAAGGCAAGAGTTGCCATATGAAATTTTGAAAGTGTGCTCCACTCGCACTCCAAAAGAAAAGAGCTAAATTAAAAAAAAAAAAAAGAGATGAAAGGACACTATGAGAATGCATATAAAAATAGCAAAATGAGGACTGTGAGATACTTGACAGCTACCTATCCATCCCTTCCATCTGCTGTCCCTCCAGCTTCAGTTCACAGGTGAGTCTTTCCACTTTCATTTCTAAATAAGTCGCCATAGGCCTTTAAAGAGGGATTCAGAGGGGAGCTGAAGCCCCTTGGGGATTTGATCTAGCATGAGGTAATGAGCACTGGCGTGGTTAAGGAGTCAGCTGAGCCCTTATCGGAGAGTGGCAGGCTCAATTCCCAGGTGCTGACATTGTGGCATCTAGAGGCGAGGAACCCGGCTCGCAGATTGCTTTTGGTGCCACGAAGAAGTCTATCTCCACTTCCATCCCAGTCACTTTGCACCACGTCCAGATGGATGGCACACACAACCCTCAGCTCACTAATTGTACTTGATGTCCAACAGGCACTGACCACCATTTCTACCCTCCTACTAGTATCACACATATATACTCCCAAAACATACATGGTAGACACTTGAAAAAAACAAATACCAAATGAAAATTGATTCAGTGTTTCAATTTAGACATGCAACAAGCACACACCCTCTGGCACATTAAAACATTACTCTCTGTCTGTTCATAGCAGTAGGCCTTGTTAGCCCCCTTCACCCCATTGTAGCTGTTACTTTTTACTTTTTACTGTGTGTTTGTTATTCTGGAAAACCTTTGGTAAGGCTTAAAGGAGCTCTGCAAAGTCTCAAATTATTGCTTGCAGCTTTGATGGAAAAGGTAGTGATAAGCATTATAGGAAACCTGGAAAACTAATTAAAAAATATTTTAAATAAGGTTCCTACCTTGCTATACCTCACTGGCTGCCCGCCACACAATCCGCCGCATTATGGTTGTAATTCAGGCATAGCCCTCATGACCCCAGCTGGTCCATGGATCCTAGCAACCTAGTGCAGCGCCCTGGGGGTCAGCAACTTCTAACCTATTTCTACATTTCACTCAGTCCTCCTAATTTACTCATTCATTTTCTTTGTTATTTGCTGACTTGTTTCCTGACTTTGCTCTTTAAGAGCTGTATGTATGTATGTATGTACGTGTGTACATATGCATGTGTGTGTACATGCATATGTCTAGTAATTGACTCATTTATTTACTTAGTTTCATGTCTTATTATTTATCCTTTTTTGTTTGTTCTTTTTATTTATTTATTTATTTATTTATTTTTGTTTAACTGGCTATGGGGTGGGGCGGGAGGGAGGGTTATTGGATGAAACCACGAAAGAACATTTGTTTTGAAGTACTGTTCATTCTGAAAACACAAAATGGAGACTTATGTTGTACTATGTTGTACTGGTTGAATGCTGTACTTAATAAAATATATGGAAAAAAATATATATATATATATATATATTTTAAATATGAGGTCACAGGACATAGCAAAATGTATGAGTTGAGGAGTCATGTTTTAACACTAGAGTAGTATTCCTCCCCTCATGTGTTTGTTTCTAATCTGGTGCATTAGATATAAAATATAGCAATGCTTTCCAGATTTAAGTCTGCGTAAGGGTGTTCACATTCATATTAGATGAAAAGCGTAAGATAAGCCCCCAATTTTTGGACAATGCAGCGAGATGATGACACTAAACATACAGACAACAAGTTTAGACTGTAGTAAGGCTGCTAGATTATTAGAGGATGAGAGCTCCAATCGGACGGACCAAATGTTATCGACCCATGCAAACAGACTGACTAAGAGTATGAGTTGCATTTGCGGTAAGCTGTGCAAGAACCAACGTGGCCTAAGAATCCTCCAGGCCAGAATTAAATGTTTGGAGCGGGAGAACGAGGTGCAACGCACAGGTCTTGAACCTGGTGAGACGCAGGAGGAGCCCGGCCAGGAGGAGCCCAGACCCTCCATGTAACAGAGCCTCCCAATCCCTGCAAAATAGTTCCACAGCAGCGGATTAAGTCACTCCCAGCAAGCAACCGGAGTGATTGGCAGCAATTCAACAAGGATGTGTCCACTCTCATTCAAGCTACAGCCAAAGGAGATGCTGACACACAACTCCAAACAATGACTGCCATCATTGTCAGTTACGCTTCAGAAAGGTTCGGCCAGACCGAAAAAGGCAAAACTAAGACCACCACCTACATCATGAACTGCAGGGCCACCAAAATACATCAACTGCGACAGGAGCTTCGAACCCTCAAAAAACGGTTCAAGACATCATGATCTACCGATGAGAAGCAAGCTTTAGCGGAACTTGTTTTGTGCTTGGACTTGGCTAATGCCTATGGGTCGATTCCACACAAACTGGTGGAGCTTGCTCTACACTTCCACCATGTTCCCAGTAAGATCAAGGATCTTATCATGGATTACTACGATAATTTCAAGCTGAGGGTCACTTCTGGGTCAGACACATCAGGATGGTACCGGCTTGGGAAAGGAATAATAACAGGCTGCACCATCTCTGTTGTTCTCTTTGCCTTTGCCATGAACATGGTGGTCAAGTCAGCTGAGGTGGAATGCAGAGGCCCCCTAACCAAGTCTGGAGTACGACAGCCACCTATAAGAGCATATATGATGACCTCACCATCACAACAACATCGGTTCCAGGGAACAGATGGATTTGGAATTGGAATTGCAGAAAAACGTGATTAAATTTCTCCATGATCAAGTCCTCTATAACCTTTGCCATGCTTGTTGTGGTTTTCCGCAACACTTAGGCTTTCTTGTCCTCATGATTTAATCTGATTTGCTGTGGCATCTGGACTAGACGATGGTTATTAAAGCTGATGTGTGCTTGAATTGACGCCGCTAAGTGGTTTGAAAAGCAACAGTTGACTATGAATGGCCCCGTGGTCAAACTTTGGCTCCTAATTCACTGAACGTATTCAGTTAATACACAGTCTTTTTTTTAAAATACAAGCAAGTGAAGTGATTTGCAACATAACATTGGTCCTTGAGTAGAGCCGGATTTCAAAAAACATGTATGTGGATGTATAACTGTGCTAACAATCCCAGTTCCGCTTCTCTAATATGGTTAAATATGAAAACTACCTTGTTTTGGCATACAATCCACAGTAAACCTTAACTTCAAAAATTGAACTATTCGAAAATACTTCCAGATAACTCAAAAAATGCCAGCCTCTTACTTTAGTACAAGAGAGAAAAGAAACTTTTGGAAAACTGAAGATACATTTGTTTATTTGGCCAATTGAAAGAAGACAAATAACAAGATTGTTTAGACATTTCAGTGCAGTTAAACCCAAAGTTTAGCCAGCTTTCTGTGGACTGCAGCTGAAACGGGTAGTCAATCAATTAGTTGATCGTCAGCAGCAATTTTGATAATCAAGGCTATCAATATTAATGCAATAATAACAATTTAATGTGATTAACGCACACACTTTCTGTGATTTGGGGCTTGGGCTGCTGCATAGTTTGGGAGATCAAGAAGCAATGCAGCAGTGATGCTGTGGATGGCTAGCAGAAACAAAGCTCCTTGAACAAAAATCGAAAAGGTTTTTTTGAATGGCAAATTCAGTTTCAAAGCCCTTCCAGATGGTTCTCTTGACAAGTTATTTGCATGTACTGTGGGTGTGAATTGAGTTACCACCAGAGTACGTTGAGTCTCAAATACCATTTGCTGGCCAAGCATACGGCTGATGCAGAGAACCCTCCTCCTCCTCGCCAAAGGCAGGCCACGCTGGATAGTTTGCAAAGGAGAGGTAAGAAGTGTAAAGGCCCTGACACACCAAGGCGACCGTCGGTCCTAGTGGGCCGACGGTAAGCGACCGTTTGGTTTGTGCGGTGTGTTCTGCACTGTTGCCACGCGTTGGCCTTCGTCTGCCTTTTTTTGGCAGATGTCGGCCAAACAGCCAATTCATCTGATTGGCTGTTCAGCTTGAAAACGAGAGTGAGGAAGACAATCACATGAATGTGAGAAGCAAACACAAGGCTCCTTTCATTTTTCATCTCGTCTGATCAATCCAATACATATAAGAACTGTCAAAACTGGACAAAAATGACGTTAGAATGTTCCTTCTAAAAAACACAGGTTCGAACGATTGAAATAACTATTTTTGCACATTATGTCCATAAGATGGCAAACATACAACAAGATATACATAACTACTTGTGTAGGTAAATTTATTCCATTTTAAAAGTTCTCTACATACCTACACATTACAAAATAAACTAATGTTAATAAACTAATATCATATACCGTGATATTTAATATAAAGACCGTAATAGACCTCTCTCTCTCTGCACCGCTAAACAATTAGCCCCCTAACAAGCAAGCTAACTTACTAGCCAGCTTCTAAATTAGTAAAATGTAACAACTTAATTTTTAAATCACACGCACTTGTCACATCGGAGGAAAGCACATTGCTAACGCCAGATGAGTGACAATTTTGTTTGGCTAATTTTCTGTAACCAGTGTATGATGATTGATGAAGGCATGTTGGGTGGGTGAAATTAGCAAGCTAACGAGTTAGTTAGCTAACGAACCAGCAGCAGGCCATTCAGTCGCTCCGCTGCAACTGTAGGGAAACTTCTTTGCCGAGAGAACAGATGACAGCCCGGGAGGATGACAGTGTGGTTAGCCATCTCCCAGTATTCGCTGTCTTCCCGGCGGGGAGTGAAGCTGAGGACCGTAGGCTCTGTTCGGTTCTTCCACTGCTCGAGCAAACGCTGTTTGTTGTGGGTATCATACCAACGTTTTATACCTGTTTCCCTTGTTGAATGACGAATAGATTACCGCTGCCTGCTGGTATGGAGAGTTATTTCCTCTCACGCAGGCGCAGAACGTACATGGTACTTGGCCGTCGGCTGTAGTCTCTGCGGTGTGTTCCAGTGCTAATTTTTTACCAAGACAAAGGCGACGAGGGCTAGCGCCACTAGTCCCTGGCCGTCGGCTTGGTGTGTGAGGGCCTTAAGAAGCACAAAGTAAGAAGTGCAAGTGTAAAGTGGGACACTACATTGTGTTAGTATTACCAAGTAATGTTACATTCAGGTCAACATGCCCATCTCTTGTTGCTTGATGGGCTTGAGTTTGCCATTCACTTTGAGCATACAGTACCTTTGAGCTCATTTTGGAGAATATTCTACGTAGACAGTATTTGTCATTGTTTTGGATTATTGCAATAATAATAAACATTTGCATAAAGCAAGCATATGTGTTCACTCCAATGTTGATAAGAGAATTAAAAACTGCGAGTTAACTTTGGACAATCATGCAATTAATCGCAATGAAATACTTTAATCGATTGACAGCCCTATAATTAATCCCTAATTGCAGTGATTTTTACCAAGCTAGTAAAAGGGCTCTATGGATGGCAATGTCCATCGGATCATCCACTACTGATGCCTTGTCTACACGTATATGGATATTTTTGAAAACAAATACACACTCATCCACACGCAAATGTTTTAGGTAACTAAAATTTAAAAAAAAAATTGTTTTTTGATAAACGTTTTCTAAGGTGCAGATTTGTAGACGTTTGGCATAATGAGGTCATCACCTCAATTAATGCATGCCCATTGAGCTTTGTGTATTGAGCATGGAACTGAAACAATGGCGGACTCCACACATATGATTAATTTTGCTTTTGGTTTCACCACAGCTCTCTTAAACAGAGAGGGAGAAAAGATATCTGTATACATGCAGACAAGGCCTGAAATATGTCAACAACTATTAGATAGATTGCAGCGAAATTTTTTTTTTTTTAGAAATATGTTTATTGATTTTCAAGAAAAAGAGTAAAGAAAAGAGAGAGAGGGAGAAAAAACACCTAACAAAGAACACCTAACATACAGAACACAGCACATCCAGGATTACAACAATATTCCATGGTCATAGTTAGGATGGGTACTATAAACAAAAACATCTAAAAGTAGTGAAGATAAATGAATTTGACATATACAAAATCATCTACTCATTTGCACAGTGAGGTTTTATACAATAGCCAATGCCTAGGAGCTCACATTTTTAAGGTAATTCAGTATCGGGTCCCATGTTTTATCAAACTTGTCTCCTCTATCTTCATTACAGAATCTCAATCTTTCCAGATGTAAAGTATTTGACAATTCTCCCAGCCACAAATTATATGAAGGCACAGAATCCATTTTCCATACACGTAAAATCAACTTTTTTGCAATCACCATCCCAAATTGAATGGCTCTTCTTTCAAATTTATTGACGGAGGAGAGGACACTAGTGGCCCCCAGAATCGCTACCAAGGGGCTGGGTACCAAATTCTTACCAAAAGCCTCAGAAAAAAACAGAAAAATACACTTCCAATATGAATGAAGTTTACTACATGCCCAGAAAGAATGTGCTAGAGTACCTATATGGGATTTACATCGGTTACATACTGGTGGGATATCAGGATAAAATTTGTGTAACTTTTCCCGCGAATAATAGAGTCTGTGGAGTGTTTTAAACTGTATTAGGTTGTGCCTGGTATTAACTGAACACTTTTGCACATTACGTAGACATTCTTCCCAAACTTCATCATTTAAATCCATATTCAACTCATCTGCCCATGCCCGTTTATACACCTCCGTATTCATCAGAGCTCCATCATGAAGCATTTGAAAGAAAGCAGAGATTGCCCCTCGGGAGCCCGGGTCAAATTTGTTAACTGCCTCAAGAGTATCATGTTTATTCAGAACTTCAAAGTTTGGTATATTTTTTTTTAACAAAATCTCTAATCTGCAAAAACCTGAAAAAACTTAGATAGACAGATAGGCAGATAGACTATATTTGGCTTGCAGCTGCCTAAATGAAGCAAAATTTCCCCCAATATACAAATCATTTATGTTTTTAATGCCTTTCTGTTTCCAAGCAAAGAAAGCAATATCATTTAGGCCAGGTATGAAAGCGTGATTTTCACAAATTGGAGTGTCAGTATATACACTTGGCGCCTTGATATGGAGTTTTATCTGCTCCCATGTGCGCATAGTGCCATTGATAACAAAGCTGTTACTATAATGTGACTTCCTAACTTTGGTGGGGCTGTTGAGCAAAGCCAGCAAGGAGGTCTTGTTACAAAGCAATCGTTCTATGCGAAGCCAAGCAGGGCAGGAATAAGAAGAGGAGGGGGGGCCTTTTCTCCACCAAGCAAGTATAGACAGATGAGCCGCCCAATAATACATTTTAAAATTCGGTAAGGCAAAGCCTCCAGCATTTTTTGGTTTACATAGATGTTTTTTGGAAATCCTGATGGCTTTGTAGTTCCAGATAAAAGGAGCAATAATTGAATCTAATTGTTTAAAGTAATACTGGGCAATGTAACATGGAAGACACTGAAAGAGATGCAGGAAACGTGGCAGTGCAATCTTAATTGCATTAATCTTACCTACAAGAGAAATAGGAAGAGTCTTCCAAAAATGTATACTTTGTTTAAGTTGCTCAATCTTATTATACCAATTAAGCACAACAGAGGATGTACTTCCTGCAGCAGCTGAAGAAATTCAACCTGCCAAAAACAATGATGGTGCACTTTTACACAGCCATCATTGAGTCCATCCTCACATCCTCCATCACCATCTGGTACGCTGCTGCCACTGCCAAGGACAAGGGCAGGCTGCAGCGTGTCATTCGGTCAGCTGAGAAGGTGATTGGCTGCAATCTGCCGCCGCTCCAGGACCTATACGCCACCAGGACTCTGAAGCGTGCTGGAAAGATTGTGGCTGACCCCTCCCACCCCGGACACAAGCTCTTTGAGCCACTCCCCTCTGGCAGGAGGATGAGGTCCATTAGGACCAAAACCTCACGCCACATAAACAGTTTTTTCCCCTCCGCCACTAGCCTTCTAAACAAGGCTCGGAATCCATCCTGACTCTCTCCACACCCCACCTCTGGCTCCTCATGCCACTGTACCTACTCTGCTGTAGCGTCCCTTTTCACTACTGTTTAACTTATTTTACTATTTATTTAAATTTATTTTATCGTTATTAATACGTACTGTGTGTATATGTTTATACTTATATTGTTTATATCTTTTTATCCTTCTTATATTTGTATGTGTGACATGCTCCAACAACACCATGACAAATTCCTCGTATGTGCAACGTACTTGGCAATAAAGCCCTTTCTGATTCTGATTCTGATTCTTCTGTAGAAGGTCCCCAGGGTCTTTAGTCACAGTTATACCAAGATACGAAAAATCTTTAAAAGCTTTTTTAAAAGGAGTAGACTGTATAAATGTCATATCAACTTCGTTAGAAATTGGCATCAACTCACTTTTATCCCAGTTAACAGAAAATCCGGAGAATCTGCCAAAGTTGCTAATTAAAGTCAAAAGATGAGGTATCGAAGCTTGAGGATGAGAAATGAATAAAAGGATGTCGTCCGCATACAGTGAAATATGATGCTCTTGTCCATAAATGTTGATAGGAGATATTAGACGACTTTGTCTAATACTGACTGCTAGCGGTTCAATAATAATTGAGAACAGGAAAGGGGAGAGGGGACACCCCTGACGAGTTCCACGACTGATTGTAAAAGGGCATGAAATATTATGGTTGGTTATGACAGAGGCGGTTGGATGTGAATAAATAAGCTCAATCCATTTCATAAAGGAGGGCCCAAAACCAAATTTTTTAAGTGTAAACAACATGTAGGGCCATTCCACCTGATCAAAGGCACGCTGTGCATCTAAAGAAATGATTACCGTCTCTTCAGTGTGTTCTGTATACAAAATATGGAACAAGCGGTGCAAATTAAAGTACATATGCCTACCTGGCATGAACCCTGTTTGGTCAGGGTGAATAATAGAACAAATGTGCTCCTTTAATCTATTGGCTAAGACTTTCCCAAGAATTTTCGTTTCGATAGGTAGCAGGGAGATAGGACGATATGAAGAGACCAGGTTAGGATCACGTCCAGGTTTGGGTATAAGTGAAATATTGGCCTTATATAAAGTGGGAGGCAACCTAGAGCTCACCAGTGAGTGATTCAGCATTCGTAGGATAAGTGGGGAAAGTTTATGGCTAAGTACCTTGAAAAATTCGATACAAAAGCCATCTGGTCCTGCTGCCTTATTGTTGGGGAGAGAGGAAATCACATCTTTTACCTCACTCAAATTGATATCTGCATCTAGTGAGGAGGAAGATTCTTTTGATAATTTAGGCAGTCCCAGATTTTCGAAAAAATTTTCCATAGCCCCTGGATCAGATCCACCCTGTGACTGATAGACCTTTTCATAAAAATCAGCAAAACATTCATTAATTCTTTAGGATCCGTCAGGGGAATCCCATCATTCCCCTTGATAGAATGTATGGACTTGGACGCCTGAGATTGTCTTAACTGGCGGGCAAGTAACCTTTGGGGTTTATCACCAAACTCAAAATACTTTTGCTACTTGGGCCAACAAACGTGAAACATTTTTGGACAATATAGAATTGTACTCATATCTTAATGCTGAGATTTTCTTCAGTACTTCAGATTGATTATCCACTCTATATAGTGCTTCCAAATCTGATAGCTGACTGTCTATTTCAGTTAACCTAGCTTTAGATTTTCTTTTTTCCATCGCTTCATAAGATATGATGTGGCCCCTGAGAACAGACTTCATGGCCTCCCAAAGTGTGGAGTCGCTAACTTCACCATTATCATTAGTGTCAATGTAAAGATCAATTTTGCTCGAAAGATAAGAACAAAATTCCTTCTCTTTCAGTAAAGTATTATTTAACCGCCAGTTAAATTCTCCCCGTTTAAGATTCAGATTAAGCTTTAAGGAAATAGGGGCATGGTCTGAAATGAGAATATTATGATAAATGCAATCCACAACTTGTGATAATAATTTGGAATCCAATAAAAAATAATCAATCCTTGAGTAAGATTTATGAACGTCTGAAAAATAGGAAAAATCTCTTGCTGTGGGACTAAGGAGCCTCCAAATGTCCACCAGATTATAAGACTGTATCAGATTATTAAGAGCGATACTGCTCCTCGATGTATTAATTTGAGAGTGTTGCCGATCAAGGACTGGATCCAAAACGCAATTAAAGTCTCCACCTAAAATTATATTTGTGTTAGACATATTGGATATAGTGTTAAAAAGGTTCTGGAAGAAAATGGGATCATCAAAATTTGGGCCATATATATTTATCAAGGTCACAGGTACTGAGTTTAGCTCCCCTTTAACTAATAAATATCTACCTCTATCATCAGAAATGGTTTGCATATGTACAAAGGGAGTGTTTTTCTTAATAAGGATTGCCACTCCTCTTGCTTTTGTGCTAAAGTTTGATTGGAAGACATGTGATGCCCATGGAGGACATAATACTTTAGCGGCAGTTTTTTTAATATGCGTTTCCTGGAGGAAACATATATCGGCCTTGAGTGTACGTATATGAGCATACACTTTTCCTCTTTTTAATGGGCTATTCATCCCCCTTACATTCCAGCTGACTAGATTAACTCCACCTTCACTGTGCTTACTAGGCCCTCTTAACATAAATAGTATCTACAATGTAAAATGGCTTGTCACCTGACCACGGCAAAGAGGATTGTGCAATAAACGAAAAAAGAGATGTGCTGAAGCAAAGAGAACCCTAAACTGAACATATGAACGCACCCCAGAGGGAAAACAAAAACCACGAGCGGTGTTACCATACCCCAAACTGAAAGTCAAAGCTAAACATTGGCGCCAAGTTAAGGCCCACATTAGCATATAACTACTTATCTCCCTACCTACAGTGGAGCAATCCACCTAAAAATGTTCACAAAAAAATAAGGCATTTAACCTCACCCAAATTATAATGCAATTGTTGGTCAAGAATCAGTCCATATAACGACCAGATCAAATGTCCGTGTCCCAGTCATGAGCCTCTCGACTCAGGAATTTTTCGGCTTCGGCCGGGGTACTGAAGGTGCCCGTGTTGTCGTTAACAGTGACCACAAACCTCGCCGGATGCCTAAAGCCACACCGAATTTTCCTGGCTCTGCACTTCTCCTTGATGTGTTGAAAGGCCATCCGCTTCTTCATGATTGCTGATGTTAAGTCAGGAAAGATGAATACCGGACGCCAGTCATACTGTAGCGGTGCCTTCTCCCTCGCGAGCCTTAGTACCAGCTCCTTTACCTGGAAACGGTGCAGCCTGGCGATGATAGCTCTCGGTTTCCCGTCTTTCGCTGGCGCTGTGCTTCGGTGGGCACGGTCCACATCCACGGGATGATCAAAGTGTTCCTCTCCCAGTAGCTCCGGTAGCAATTTGGTGACAAACTCCGTTGGCTTGCCGTTCTCAGCTTTCTCTTTTATTCCGATTATACGAATGTTTTGCCTGCGAGAGCGGGACTCCAGGTAATCTAATTTAGCTTGCTGTAGCATACATTGGGAAGCTAGGCTCTCGTGTCGCCTCTCCAGTTCGTCCAGACGTTTTTCGTGCGATTCAACAGCGTCCTCTGTTGTGGACACACGTTCACTAACGGCTGTTAGAGCCGATTTAAGGCTGGAAAGGGACCCATTAAGCTCGTCGAATCTGTCGTCCACAGCGCTTTTCATCTTGTGTATTGCTGCTAGAATGTCTTCGTTAGTAGCCGGGAGCTCAGCGCTACCAGCAGTAGCACTAGCTGCAATAGCACCTGCCTGTTCGGTGGTCTCCGCGTCGGCATCTTTTTCGACAAAATCCTCTTCACAAGAACCTTTTTCGGCTCTGAACCCCTTGCCTTTTTTTGTCATTTTCCTGCTGCATAGCATACGACCGTTAGTAGTTTATTTAAAGACTTATGGGTGAGATGTAAGCTAGATTGAGGTGGAGCTCCCTACAAACACGTCTACTCCACAGCGTGGTCCGCCATCTTCCAGCAGCAAAATTTTTTACTGAAAGTCCACAGAGGATGAATCCTACAGACTTTGGTGATTATCTGAATGTTGCTCTAGTGCCACTATGATCTTGGCATTTTTGTGTTTTAATGAAATGTCTCAATCAGCTTATGGAATGCCATGACATTTGGGATTGACATTCATATTACCCTCATGATGAATTATAAAAACTTTGGTGATCCTCTGACTTTTTATCTAGTCCAATACTTTGGTTTATGACCAACTACCTGCAAAACTAATCATTCGCATCAGCCTCAGGAAATGACCAAAGGTTTGCATGCTCACAAGCAAAACTTAACATGAACATTACCTAAACATTGTAAACATCAGCATGTTAAAGCGTAACTCTCACCAAAATGCAACCTATGGTCTTTTTGTGAATGTTCCCATGTCAAACTTAAAAGCAAATTTAGGACGGAATCGGCACTTTTAAGATTTACCGTATTTTCGTTTTTCGGTCAAATGGCCTTTTGAATGGGAGTGCTCGGGGCACTTTCATGCTAGCCTCAAAATAGCTATTTTTAAAACACTATGAAGGCTCGACACAACATGAAACTTTGCTTGAAGTATCACCAGGGGCTCTACACCTTAACGAAAGCATTGACAACATTGTTTGTGTACCCAGAGTTTACTAAAAAGAAAGGTTTTGAGCAACTCACTGTAGCTGTTGTTCTTCCGGTCGCCGTCTATCGAGCCAGTCAAAAATAGTCGAGGGAGGAGAGTAAAGATGGAAAGCTCCAAAAGCTTAGTTCCATATAAATGCACGGATAATTCGTTGTTTTATCGTTAGTGAAACACAATATTGACCTTGTGTTGCCAAAGTACTGTCCCAATTACAAGTTCGCATTTCACCAAGAAGAGTTAAGATTCCCAGAAATGTTCTTGACACGCCCATTTTACTGAGGATGCATTGGTTGGTAACTTGTGTCACTACCCAATGTGAGTCGAGTGCAGATGTGAGTCGAGCATGCGTCATTTTGCGACGAGTGCATATGTGAGTTGCGCATGCGTCACTTTGCGACAAGTAGCCTACAAGATGCTAACGAGAGACTTCTGTAATGTCAATACAGTAAAAATAGACCTACATAATGAAGTTCATTCACTGCTGGCTACAAGTTAGCAATCAAACACAACAAAGGCTGTCACTTGAATGGCGTTTTGAACTAACGTTAGCAATCAAACAATCACAGATAGCTAAAACGTTTTTGAAATGACTGCTGGCTACAAGTTAGCAATCAAACACAACAAAGCCTGTCACTTGAGTGGCGTTTTGAGCTAACATTAGCAATCAAACAATCATAGATAGCTAAAATGTTTTTGAAATGACTGCTGGCTACAAGTTAGCAATCAAACACAACAAAGGCTGTCACTTGAATGGCGTTTTGAGCTAACTTTAGCAATCAAACAATCATAGATAGCTAAAACGTTTTTGAAATGATTTCCATCTTCTGTTATTGTATATAAAGAAAAAAGTTTATTATTTTATGGATTTCACAAATTTCAGTATGACACGTTATGCCGTAAACTGTTTAAATCTGAGCATGCGCACCTCACATCTGCACTCGACCAGAGCCGGTCTGACTCGACTAACATCGGGTATGACACGTTATGCCGTAAACTGTTTAAATCTGAGCATGCGCGACTCACATCTGCACCGACTCACATTGGATAGTGACAACTTGTATGAACTTAGCAGCCAGTATGCCAACATTCATTTCGGCATTCAACGAGGGTCAGGTTTCCAGTACATAGACAGGCCAACAACGGGACAATTTTAACAATTTTCACCATCTTATTCATCACTAAATTCACTTCTGAGAATGTTTTAGGTGATAAATTAACTGTTTAGATTTCAGCATTTCGATATAGGTAGTCTTGCGAAAATCGTTGCTGAATTGACAATTTGCTTAAAAGTTTTCGGAGTTGAGAAGCTCCATAAAGTGATGCGACAGCCAGCTAGCGCCTGCCGGGGCCGCTAGCTCGTCGCTCGGACGGTCACGCTCGGAGACCCTGGCTGTAAGCTGGAGGTCTCTCAGACCGGTCTCGTAAATAAGAGGCTTTTATTTCGCTGTTGACAGATCGTTTGTTTAAATATCACAACACATGTGCATCATAAGATTTACGGGAACCTGTGGTTAACTGCCTTTTCGGAGTTAAACTCCACAAGCGCCTGCAGGCTTGACAACCTCACTGGCCGGCCGTCACACACAGTCACACACACACACACACACACACACACGCACGGCCATAGCGCAGCAGGCAGAGGTGGGGGAGAGTGAGATACCCGTTTCTCTTCGGGAGACTTGTTTAAATTATGACATAGATTAGATACATTAGATTTGGTATTTAGTTAATACTTGTTTTGGTGTATTTGTTTTCTGATTTATTAGAAGTTGAGTTTCAGTCTGTATGATAAATGAACAGTTGTAAAGTGGTAACATGCTATGGCATGTTATGTAGACTAAAGGGGAGACACCAACCTTTATAATTTTAATTGCTAATTTCCATCTGTTGTCCCTGTCCATACAGTGCACTACAATAATATAGAAATGATAATTCCACATAACACTAATAGGGACACCTAGGACACGCCAGTGCATAGGCCTACTTCTTTTTTTAATTTAAACTGACTTAAACTAATACACTGATAATAGTAGGGATCGCATTCCACTCTTTTGAATAAGTAAGGGGTGTTTGAGCTAAACCATAAACAATACAATTAAAGCTCAATAAGTTTTATTTTTCAATATTATTGCAATAGTTGTAACATTGTGAGGTGTTATTGTCTGGAGATTGTTTAACAAATTGGTTATATTGTTGTGGTTTTTATTTCTAACTGTTATTTTGGAGCACTGCAGGTAGCCTCTGTGCTGGGGGTGTTGCGCAAAATCAGCAAGAACGCATCATCTCAAACTGTTAACAGTGCTTTCTGTGAACTTGAGTTTATTCTTCCAAGAACAACCAGCAAGAATGTTCTCCCCAAGAACACAAGTCCGTTCTTTGCATTCTTGAGATTGAGAAACGCCAGTAGTCTTCTGTAACAGTAAACTGAATATCTTTAGGTTTTTAACTGTTGGTAGCACAAAACAAAAGACTCAGAGATGTCACTTTGGGGTCTGGAAACTTGTGAATGGCAGTTTTGATGATTTGCTGACATTTTGAAGTCCAAAAACTTAATTTATTAATAGTCCATATATAAAGTGATGATGAAAATAATCATTAGTTGCAGGAAGAGTGTGGATGCAGTCACGTATTAAAAATGTTTGTTACTCCTTGATGCTGAGCTCTTTCCTGCCTCTGACTCTGACCCTGACTGAGCACAAAGACTTATTCATCTCCAGGCAGAGGGACACATAACCACAGAGAGAGAGAGAGAGAGAGAGAGAGAGAGAGAGAGAGAGAGAGACTAAACATTAATATATGGATACCATCTCCAGATGCAATAGCTATGGTACATTAAATATTTCGCTAAGGACAGCGCCCTGTGCCTGTTGCAACACGAGACGCCCATCCACCATCCATTTCTATTGCACTCAGTAACAGGATGGAAGAAAGCCATGTTTCTGTGCTTGTGTTGCTCCTCCACCCACCCTGCTGTCTGCACACGGCATGCATCATTTTCTAATGTTAATAGCCTGTTTGGGTAGTCTATGTCTGCCAGGACCTTATAACACTTCAAGCCGAGCCCGAGATTGTTATGGCCCTTTGTTTATTTGCGTTTCCTTTGCCTTGCTTCTGCTCGTTGTGTTATTATTCGGGCTTAGAGGCGGGGGACCACAATGTCGCCGCTTTCATTATTTTACTGTTGTTTTGTATAGATTTTTTGCTATGGAGGCTGAAAAAAAGTAGGTCAGGCTACTTTAATGTATTTCGGTTAATAGTAAAGCACATTCCACTGTGAGCATTACATTAGGCAGCAGGTAAAATGGTAAAAACGTACAACCTCAATTTTGCACAACAGACAAAAAAGAGAAAGAACATGATGTATAGCAATCTTAAGCAGCAACAAAGGAGGGATTCTTATTTATTCATATTTTTCATTTCATTTCTGAGCTGTAACCTTGTTTTTCTCTCCAGCCAACTGCAAACATCCCCCTGTTGTAACTTTTATACATAAACACTGGGCCTCTTCAGCCAAGAAATAGAAAGAAAATAGAAAGAGAAAAGGGGTGGGGAAGGAAATTGGAGACATAAAGAAAAAAAGGGTGAGGACAAAAAGGGAAAATAGAAAACGGAGAGGCAAGAGAAGGGATGAGAGCAGCCAAAGCAGACGTGTACAATGAAAGACATTTCTTGGCTTGTACTTCTCCTCCCCTTGTGTGCAGGCCATCTTAATGAGAGCCACATTTAGGTCAGCGGTGGTTGGCTTTTTCCCTCTTTTCTTTCTCTTCTTTCTCTCTTCTTCTTTTCCCTTACCACCCCCACCTCCTGAGAGAGCGATAAAAACCAGCACTTTGGTTTGGCTGTAAAATTACAGTGATTCAATACAAGTTAGAGAAAAAAGGAGATGAAGAAGCATTTTGAGTGCATGCTGAAAGTAGGTTTGGTGATTTGTTTTAATGTTGCTGGTAGTGGTGGTGGAGTGTGTGCGTGTGCGTGTGCGTGTGCGTGTGTGTGTGTGTGCGTGTGCGTGTGTGTGGAGTAGGGTCAAAATCATTCCTCTCCACAGAAAGGACACTTGTAAACGAGACACTCAAGTCTCAACTTGAGGAAATGCTCCAAAGGCTCAGCCTACACTTATGGAGCCAGCAGACAAAGAATGTCTAAAGAAACCCACCGGCCAAATACAAGACAGAAAATGATCATTCTGCATCATCACATTTTTACTGCTGCTATGGACTGGTAAGCGAAAAAAAACATTCCAAAGTGGAGCTATTTTTCAAAAAAAAACAAAAAAACAAACAGGTGTGAGGTGAGGAAATGGCTATATTTGCCATGAATGCACCCTAGAAGGTTAGTCTGGGCAGAATAGGGGCATCCATCGTGCCGTGCGGCTGATGCTGTATCATTAATAGATGAGCATGGACAGGAACATGTGGAGAGCTTCCTGATTGGAGAAGTGTGCTATGAAAGGTGTTTTCTACTGCACCACCGAGGGAGATAGAGGGCAGGGAGCTGGGGTGCAAAATAAAGAGTGAAGTTAATACAGAACAGAAAGAGAAACAGAGGAAGGGATTGAATTCACAGCATGGTTTTGGAAGTTTTTCAGTCCTTTTGTTAGATCTCTTGAAATACACCAAGACTCCTACAAAGCCTGTACTGGTGTTATTTTTCCATACAGCTAGGATACCAATGCCATATAGACACCCAAAGTGTTCAATATTGAGTACTAGGGCTGTCCTCAGGAATCATGTAAAAGCACCACTTTAAATATTGTATTTGCCAGAGATGTGCTCATAAGTTTCTTGGAAATAAGTCATTTAGAATTAAAAAAGCATTAAAAAAATGACTACTCGACTAAAAATATAAAAAACACCAAAATGACAGATTAGTCGACTAATAAACTAAGAGGGGGCAGCCCTATAGAATACATAAATCAGACATTACGAAACAAATAATCACATAAATAAATACAGACAAAATAGATTGATAGATAATAAACTCAAACTCAGCTCATTATTATTAAATATTATTATGTTATATCCTACCTAGGGTTGGGCGATATATCAATATTATATCAATATCGTGATATGAGTTCAGATATCGTCTTAGATTTTGGATATAGTAATATTGTAATATGGCTGTCATTTTCAACTTACCAGACTGTTCTAGCTGTTCTAGACCTTTACCCACTTAATCATTATATCCACATTACCGATGATTATTTATCTAATTTTATTGTAATTCTTGGATCTTATATTTTGTAAAAGCATAATCAACCCTACAATATCGTCGCAATATCGACATCGAGGTATTTGGTCAACAATATCGTGATATCTGATTTTCTCCATATCGCCCCGGAACTAATCCTACCCATCTTTTTAATAACAGAGTTTGTTTCAGGTCATTGTTTTTCATTCCAGCAGAAAACGTTCTCTTTCTGTTTTACAATGCCATTTTCCCAGTTTTATTTCTGAGATTTTTTTAAATCACAAAGGCTTCACCTGTCACTCAAGACAGATACAAATGATTCACAATGGTTTAAATTGAAGCCTTAAATTGACCTATCTCCACAGCGCTGTGGAGTAATGAAATGGATTACATGGACTGTTGAAAGAAAGCGAAAAATATTCACATGTACATTTAGGAAATACATTCTTGGATAGGAGAAAAACGCTCTGGGTTGTTTGCATTTCTTTAAATCAATCACAATCGTCTTGGGTGGCGCTAAACTGCAAAATAGTCCTGGGAAGGAACTTGTTTTGGTGGAACATTTGCACCCAGCAAAAGATAACGGCACATACAATACTAAATGAAGTCAACTGTTCACACAATATAGTAACATGAGGTATATAAATTAGCTGGATACATGGTTAAACGTCATTAGCTCTTCCCAGTGTATCTCTGTGTGTACTTCGTCCACAGCAATCCCACCAATCGGTCCCAAAACATCCCAGTTAGAGAGTAAATGTCATAAACCTATTCTTTGTAAATCTTTACAATCATTTACCGAAATAACCAGGCAGGCCTGCCTTGTTGCACAATCCAAACTATCTTCAAAATTGGGCATTTCTCAGTGTGTGGCTTGCTAGCTTGTTGTCGTTTCTAGTAGTTTGAGAACTGCAACACACAGAGAGTGGAAAGTGAGGGGCATCGTGACATCGATGTCAGGCTTTGGCGTTGATCCAAACTATATTTAGTCTAATCTGGTATGGGGTTTGAGTTTGTTTCAATCTGTCTAATAACCGATTTGATCTGAGCAGTATATGGTGCATCATAATCATCCAACCCTGTCCTTCAGAATTTTTAAATACAGCAAATTTTCAACAGCAAATACGCTTGGAAGGGAACATAATGCCGGCCAGATTATGTTTCCATAAACATAATGAGGAAATGTTAACCAAACTTAACATTTGGTGCGCCAGGCTTTATTCTGGAAATATACTTCCGTTGATCCAGACTAGTGCTTTCTCTAATCGCCTGCACAACCACACGTGTTGAGCCAATCAGTCAAGGACACTGTTTGGTTGTGGAACGAGATTGTCACAGCAAATGTGCACCACTAACCATTTGCAAACCATGTTGAACTTCTCTTCTATCTCAAACGTTGAAGGTTTGAGCTCTCCAATGCTGTTGCCACAGAATGGAATTCGCCAGTTTGCCTTGTCAAAATTGCAATTGTCAAGCAATTTAAAATCCTTATAAATTAATAAAAAAAATTATAAATTGTTACTGGCTCAGGAGTTAGAGCAGGTATTTCATTTATCACAAGGTTGGCAGTTAAATAACATGTAGAAGTGTCCTTGAGCAAGACACTGAACTCCAAATTGCTCCTGATGTCAGACCAGCACCTCTGACATCGCTGACATTGGTGCGTGAGAGTTTGGGATAAAAAGTGCTAAATGCAGCCACTAATTATCCATCATGATGGTCAATGATGACCACAAAATTATCTTACAATCATTTATGCCACAGAAGACAAAGATGGGTGCTGGTCAAAGCACATTGTTTTGTGTGTAAGCCTGCACATCGATGGCATCATCGATGGCATCTTGATGTCAACACATCAGGATACACCACTGTCCTATTATCCAGCATTGACTAATGTCACTTCTCCCCAAAAGTACTAATTTTATCACCTTTGCTAAGAATTTTGAAGTACTAAAAGTAAACACATTATTTTTGACTTTTGACTTTGAATTTTAGCAAGTTCAAAACTGCGAAGAATTCCTAGAGCACACAGGAATACAGAATAACAATCCTTGTACTGTGACAACTGATGACTGTGTTTGTGTCTGGTTTTATTAATGTATAAATAATGGTTAGATAAAGGTTCATCAGGCCAGCACCAGTCTTTCCAGGTAAGCCTTACTGTAATCAGTTCAACAAAAACAAACTGAATCAACCCTCTAAGAACAGACAGAACGTCTAGACCACCTGTTGAAGAAAGCAGATTTGTTTTCACAAATGTCTGCATGTCTATTAAATCATTCTGTTCTCTCAGTTTGATGTGTTATGCTTATTAACTGCAAGTTCATATTTTCAAACCAGCCAGCCAGAGAAACCAACAAGTCAAATGGCAACAAAAGCGGAGGTAGCCGTGCAGAACAACCCACACAAATATACCGTACATGGAATTCAGTGCACTAGAAAGACAGAGACATCCAAATGAAAAGCTTACCAGTAATGTGTGTGAATGTGATGTGGAGTCTAATTGCCCCGTAATGAAGGCAGGTGTTGTGTGCTAATTAAACACACATGACCGCCCTTCACTCACACACACACACTCACACACAAGCCTGGCCTTTGCCGAGCAGCTAAATGATGGAAAACTCAAATCAGTGTTTGGCTGCAGATTGGCCCTGGATGTGTCAAATAGGCTGGACTGTGTTAACACCATAGATAAAAGGGATGAGTCATGACTCTGTGTGTGTGTGTGTGTGTGTGTGTGTGTGTTTGGTTTACTATACTTGTACTATACTTGTGTCCTGGTGAAATCCATTAGTTATGGTTTTGTTATGGTTTTAATGATTCTCTTTCCAGAGCTTCTTTCCAAGTACAAATGACCACGCTGTTTCAGGTGTCATGTTACACTGCCAGCTTCTCCACTAATGAGCCACTGCTGTGATGAGCAGCCATGCCGGGCTGGACTTGGACTTACATTAGAGCTGACATATGACAATGCAATTCAATATGAACATTCTTTGTGATTTCTGGGCATTTTTGTGGATCATGCAGTACAATTGAAAAAATCTGCAACTGTCTGTGGTAAATGCTATTTGTAACTAACCTCTGCAGCAGTGACTACCATACAGAGAAAAAAAGTATCTACTAAAATCAATAAAGGAAAGAGAGAATTTGAGATGCTTTCCAGAAAGGGGACACACATTTTGAGGTAGAAACACTTACAGACACTCAAAATGAAATAAAAATCCAAGAAGATGTGATGACGAACTATTAAATTAATCAGTAACTATTTTGATAATCAATTAATTGGTTTAACTAAATCTTAAATGTGAATATTTAGTTTCTTCACTCCTCTATGAAAGCAAACCAAAACCACTTTGAACCTTGCTGGCTAGCATTCTGAACTCTTACTCATTGGACTGTTGTTAACTAGCCTTGTCTACAATGAGTGCCATTCATATTCATCTAAACTGGTGCCAAACACCAAAGCAAAAAGGGATAATCACCACAGTGTCACCAAAATCTACAATCCTGTGTGGTATCACTTAACCTGACCTGAAACATTACACCAATCTTATTAATTACAATCAATCTTTTCGGACAGGGTTATTAACCTTACATCTAATCCTGATTCTAATGTTAATCTGAAACCTTAGTCCTAATCCTAAACTAGTTATGAGGAAGAAGTGAGGAATGGTAAAATACCCTCACTCTGGAGGATTTTCAACATCTTTCTATGCTTACGGGGGCATTTGGTCTTAGTGAGAAAAGAAGCCCAAGAACAACCACACACAGATTTACACACACTCCTGAACCCTGAGCCCAGATCAGATGTATGAGTGAAGCTGACAGTGGATTATAACATAAAAGCCTGTGAAATGGAACAGGGAGTAAAGGAGTTTCTTCCGAAGTGGCTTTGGCTGCTCCTTGCACTGACAGCGGGCGGAGAGCTGGTGAGGTGACAAATTAAAACATGTCCTTTGTGTGTTTCCTGCAGATTGCATGGTGAATTGTTACCTTGCTGCAAGCGCTGAGCTCCCAAAAAGCCACTAATCCCCAAAGCAGACCTCTAGAGTTAGGAGAGAAATGTGGAAGGGGGTGCAGTGTGGAGAGGAGGAGGCCTGCAGCTATGGAACGTACAACCATATAATCCTACAACTCCTCAACATGTAAGGCTTTGACCCTTCTGTGTGGGTGAAAGAAAGGTTAATGACAACATGCTTATGTAATACTTTTTCACATAACATAAGAACATATTTACACTGGTATATAAATAATATAATACATATTTATATAATTAATATAATAAGTAATTGGAAAAATTTTTAATTTTTGGACCCTGGTTATGCATCAGTTATAGCAATATAAAATTAACTAGAACTGCAAGCAGTTATGACGGGGCCCAAGCCACCCATGCCAGTCGCCTCCGACGCCCCGGGGAGCGCGCGAAAGCGGAACCCGAAGCCTGGCAGTGGGGAGGCAAATATCAAGAGGTGTGAGCCGCGATGTCTGCGGTATGTCGCCGTTGCAAACGTAGCGGTTAACAGTTCACCTCCATGCATATACAGACTACCTTTAACAATTCTCTACAATAAACAAACTTCTTAATCCCCCTGACCACAGGGAACAGCAGAGAGAAATGAGAGAGTGACTGAGAGGGTGGAGGGGGGGAGGCAGGTGTGGTGGTTGAAGGAGCAGGGGAGGTGGTCAAGTTGTTGTAAATGGTGCCATAGGCGCCGATTTATGTTTTCCTCCGTGGGTGCTTCGTGGGAAATTAAGAATCAATTACACCAACATAACCAATCACACTATGACAGACGCTCTACTTAGCACCAACTGCAATGTTTAATTGCACGGTATCGGCGCCTATGAATGGTGTTGATTTTGGATTGAAAAAGTGAGAGAAAAGAGTTGAATTTGTCCACTGTGAAGGTTGTAGAAACTTTGTCAGGTGGGTTAAGAAGGTTATTGTAAAAAACCAGGGGAGCACGCGAAAGTAAAAACCAAAACCTGATGGTAGGAGGCAAACATCAGTAAATATTGAGAAGTGTGAGCTGCAAGGTCTGTGGTACATTTCCATTGCAAATATGCTATTAACATAGATTGAGTAAAAGGGCCAAAACTCGTCTACGTTGATTATAGCGCCCCCTAATGGCCGATCTTTGCCAAATTTGGTACAGAGCCTCCAAGCGGCATGCCGAACGAGCATCACAAGGTTTGTGTTGATTGCATTTACTGTGGCAGAGATATTGCAATTGCAAATTTTCCATTTAAATGCATTGAGTTATTGGCCAAAACAAATAAACGTTGTTTATAGCGCCCCCTAAAGGCCGATATTCGCCAAATTTGGTACAGAGCATCGTAGTGGAATGTTGAACAATGATCTCAAGTTTTTTGCTGATAACATTTAATTTGGCCGAGGTATGATATGATATGTGTGTGGTAGCTAGCTATGAAAATTTGTTTGGTCGTCAAATGCACATACTTTAACGTAGCAAAATTCTATTAATAACTTTTGGTCAGGTCCATCTGGAGATGCTACGTACCAGGTTTCGTGCAGATTGGTTGCGCGGCCTAGGACGAGTTCGAAAAAGTTGGTTTTGAGCGTTGCGCAATACTGCGAAAAACTTTTAAACAGAAATGGGCGTGGTCTATAGCATGTGATTCAGCATGATTCAAGGATGTAAGGTTTTCTAATGTGCGATGTGTATTGTGGGAGTTAAAGGCAAAAAAAACATTATAGCGCCACCTAGTGGTCCACATGTGTAATTTTTGGTAGGTGTGGTCCATGACCCATTGTCCATCTACCCTGTAAATTTAAAGTTGTTCATATTAGTGTAAGTGGTGAATCTAGACTTGGGTCCCATAGGCCATGCCCACTTTGACCCCTCAGTACCCCACTCTAGGGTTGGTCTCAGGAGTGGCCCTAGATGGTACCCATCAAATTTTTTTAAAATCGGATGAGCCGTTCATGAGATATAAACTTTTTGTACTTGTAGCGCCCCCTAGTGACCAATTTTCGTAAAACGTGTAGGGGACCTCTAGAGGGTTATGGCAAACAAGAGTCTTAAGTTTGGCGTTGATAGCATTTATTTTGGCCGAGATATGGCAAAGTTGGTGTTTTCATAGTTAGCTACACAAATTTGTTTGTGCGTAATATGCGCAATTTTTTCTTTCTTTCTTTCTTTCTTTCTTTCTCAATTCTTTTAATAACTTTTTGTCAGGTCAATCTGGAGATGCTACCTGCCAAGTTTCGTGCCAATCGGTCGTACGGTCTAGGAGGAGATCGAAAAAGTAGGTTTTTGATAAATCACGATGTATGGTTTTTGATCGTCCGGTGTACGGTGTGGGAGTTGTAGGGCCAAACGCGTTTTTTCTGCTATAGCGCCACCTAGTGGTGGAAGTGGGTCAATTGTTGCGCCTGAGGTCCTTGCGGAGTTTTGGACCAGTCCTGAAAATGGCAATCCCCCACCATGTACGGTTTAGGCTGTAGTCGGAGTTTTAGGCAGAGAAGAAAAATAATCCTTAGAAAAACAATAGGGTTCCACAGCCCTGCTGTGCGAACGGCGGGCTTGGACCCCTAATAAATATTTACACAATGAATATAATTAAAGTCGATCCATCCACCTTCGTCCGCTTATCCGGGGTCGGGTCGCGGGGGCAGCAGCTCCAGCAGGGGACCCCAAACTTCCCTTTCCCGAGCCACATTAACCAGTT
The DNA here is from genome assembly GCF_008315115.2 of Sander lucioperca. Classification (NCBI taxonomy): domain Eukaryota; kingdom Metazoa; phylum Chordata; class Actinopteri; order Perciformes; family Percidae; genus Sander; species Sander lucioperca. Next base: position 31,349,495 of record NC_050189.1, on the reverse strand, counting down.
CTGACTGGGGGATCCCGAGGCGTTCCCAGGCCAGGCTGGAGATATAATCCTTCCACCTAGTCCTGGGTCTTCCCCGAGGCCTCCTCCCAGCTGGACATGCCTGGAACACCTCCCTAGGGAGGCGCCCAGGGGGCATCCTTACCAGATGCCCAAACCACCTCAACTGGCTCCTTTCGACGCAAAGGAGCAGCGATTCTACTCCGAGTTCCTCATGGATGACTGAGCTTCTCACCCTATCTCTAAGGGAGACGCCAGCCACCCTCCTGAGGAAACCCAATTTGGTAGCTTGTACCCTGGATCTCGTTCTTTCGGTCGTGACACAGTCTTCATGACCATAGGTGAGGGTAGGAACGAAAATTGACCGGCAGATCGAGAGCTTTGCCTTCTGGCTCAGCTCTCTTTTCGTCACAACGGTGCGATATATATATATATATATATATATATATATATAATTAAAGAAATTAAAATAATTGTACCACTGGAAAGTTGCAGTTTTCCAGTGATGCAATTACTTATTATATTAATATTTAATCATTTTATATGGCTATAACTGATGCATAACATATGCATAAGGTTATGAATAATATGAACTCTAGCACTAGTTGAGTCAAGGTTAGCTGTGTTAAGTTTGGAAATAACAGAGCAAGAGAGCAATTTAACAAGGCAACGGTTACAGTAGATGAGCAGCTCCCGTGCTGAAGAAGTTTTTGTCAATGGAGTCTGATGGATTTGAAGACAGCGATAAAACGGCTTTAGTTCCCCATCAGAAAGGGCTGTCTGACGGAAAGGTAAAGCGGTGAAAATATATGAAAAAGTGTTCACTTGATGAAATTTGATGAAACAGATATTGCTTTTTTTAGGTGTTCCTGTTTTTAGGTGGCTAAAAAACGACTTGCTAGTACCCCCGTCAACAGCAGTACATATCGCTCTATTCAAAGCCACCATACTCCTTTGACAAAAAACTGAATTTTCCTTCCCAAAACAACTTTGGTGAACCAAAGTTTGTGTTACGGTGTGACTTTCGGATCTGACCTAACGTGGCATCCACATCGTCAGTACATTGCTTAGATTCCTGTCTGCTTCTCCAAACATGGGGCTGTGCCAACTGCCATCCAAGTTACTGTACTGTACTTTACTGTACTTTACTGTACTGAAGCAACGTCATCATATAGAAACATACGTCAGGTCACGTGGAAAAGACATCTTTAGAAGGGCTTGGGAAAACAGCACTTTGACACTAAAACATACATTGACCAAAATGTTAAATGTTTGAATACATAAGTAATACTACTTGGAAGCTACAGAATTATATAAAAACTGATAATAGACTTGCCCTTTAAAAGACATTGAGAGCATGTGACTGACAGTAGCTGGATTGCTGTAACATGAAAATAAAACCTGTTATGCAGCCGCTGTAGACAGCAGCACTGATTAAAACTGAGACAGGCAACTTAAAACGTGGCTGAAACACATCTGGTGTGATTGCCATAGGGTAATCACGTGGGTAGGACGGGAGATTGCACTTGCACACTGATTTAAATATATGAAAGCGCATGTTCAAGCTAAAATGAGATGTCAATTATAAATCAATCACTAACTACAAGAAGGCCAAGTCAAAATGGTGTGCTTACTAAACCTTTCTATGGTAATTATTCCATTATAAGGGAAATAATGAAAAAGGGGAGGGTACTATACAATCATAAATTTCCTGGTGCAAGCTAACACGCACACACGCACGCACGCACGCACGCACGCACGCACGCACGCACGCACGCACGCACACACACACACACACACACAGACTGTAAAAACAAGCATTTTTCTCAAAAAGCAATAAATTACAGACTTGAATGGTTATGAGGGCAGAGGGCCCTGACAGTTCCATATGCAGAGAAGGAGGCCTGGTTTCACAATAGTTGGCAGCTAACAAAAAGCCTCACAAAAATACAAAAACACTGCAGAACTGGATGGTTCTTTCCTGAGCATCCCTTATGAATAGTTTGAAAAATTGTAATTTATGTTTTTGATTAGACTCATTTACTGTCCCTTAAAAACAAAACACAGCAAGTGTTGAAGATAACCATATGAGCAGGTTTTAATTAAATGTGTTTAGTGATATCCTTGAAAGCATTGGGGGGGATATATTAAAGGCATTGGTCTAGACAATCTGAAATAATAATGGTTCATTTGTCGTGGGCTTATTTACAAACTACTTTCCAACTCACAAGGGGTTTGGGTGATCCATTGTGTTTCCACACATGGCTAATCATGGTTGTTATGTAAATATGTAACACCAGACCTCATTAACTATATGATATGGTTGACGGTAACATAATTTGGCAGTGGTGATTAACACATCAACACACTAATCATCCCCAATGTATTTATGAAACAGCTTTACCTACTGCCTTACTAATTTTACATTACCAGTGTTTATGTCTTTATACACTACTTGCCTAATCATAGTAGACAGGCTGATAAAGAAGCAGACTAGACAAAAGGGCTGAACAGCATGGGAAAATCAAATACGATTTTAAGATCAATATTGTGATTACAATTTAGCATGCCTTTCTCTTAAAGTTCTTTATCTTCCTCTATCTTCTTCCTTATCTGTATTAATAATATTATTAAAGCATTGACACTGCTTTCGGAACTCAGCACCGCCCAAGACGATTGTTATTGGTTTAAAGTAGGTGTGTCAAAATGATTGAATTCCTTTTAACGCCACAATTTTTTAAACATTTCTCTTGATTAATGCTCTGTGATTTGGGCCTTGGGCCGCTATGTAGTTTGGGAAATCAGGAAGTAATGCAGCAGTAATGTAACAGAAACTCTAAAACTAAACTAAAGTGCTCCCTAATAACTTCCAGGAGATCACCAAACCTAATCGAGTCTAATCTACGAGGAGACCCGCGGTGTGCTGAAGATGATCCTGGAGAACGTGATCCATGATCCGTCATCTAACACAGAGCACGCCAGGAAGACGTTGATCGCCGTGAATGTGGTGTATGCTCTGAAGAGGCAGGGTTCGGCTTCGGAGGTTAATTGACAGCCCTAGTTTAAAGAAATGCAAACAACCTTTTCTTTCTCCTATGCCAAAATGTATCGGTGGTGTAGCCAGACCTTACTCCACACAGAGCTGTGGAGAGATCTGGCAATGTGAGACTACCAGTCAGTAACAGTATTGTAACGAATCACACAAAATAAAGCGCACACTGACTATGTCTCTACCACTGCGATAATGTAAAGCCTCGTTGTAAACATATTCTTAACCTATCCTGCTTCAGCTTCCGCGTGTCGCGTGCATGACAGCGTTAACACTACACTGTGAAAGCTCCCCGAACGTCATTAATCAGAGTCTGGTTGTTAACCCTCTCTGGGGCAGTCTCTTCCGCTCCATATCTTTATAACGGAGCTAAGCGGAGCTGACTGGAGCTAACCGCTAATCGTTGCTAACCGAGCCTTCAGTTCTCCGTGCCTGTAGGTTATCCATTAACTGTATTTATATACTCAAGCCCGAATAAAACCCGTAATTTTTTTTCATCAAATTGGCTGTAAAAGTTTTAAACTACAACTCAGAGTTGTTAGAATTACAGAAATCTGCTCAGTTGAGATCATAATGAGTGCAACAGGACACGTAACATTATAGTACAAAACAGCATGTTTAGGATCCCCAAAACACGGATTAAAACACTTCAAAAAACGAACAATCATCTAACAAACTAAATGAACAAGAATTAACTTTAGATATCCCTAGTCTTATATGATTTAACAAGAGTTAGGAGGGCACAGTGTTGAGATGTATAATAACATGTAACGTTCTGTATGGATCTAATGTTAGTATAGTATAAAGGTTAAGTTGTTATAACATTTGGGCTCCAGGTAATCAGGTATTTTATCTGCTAAGCTGTTAACATTTGGCAAAAAAAAACAGATTTAATTGACAAAGTGCATCATGGCTACACTTTCCTGTCATCTGTTTTAAATTCAACAAGCAATGTGTTGTATTTTAGCAGAATACTGAAAGCAGCAGAAAGGCAGAACTGAGTACATTTTAATATCTGTTAATTTATTGCAGGTAATATCGTTATCACGATATTCAACAACCGTATGGCATATTGCATATTTTCCTCATATCGTGCAGCCCTAATAATACCCTGAAATTGTGTCAGATGCAGCATAGTGTCGCAATATTTTCTTCTGAATCATCGTTTAGTCTAATTTGTTTAATATGTAAATAGTTAAGTTATTTTTTCTAAATTATCGGTTAATGTTATGTAGTCAATGTTTTAAAAAAATAGTTCATAAACCTTCATTTGACTAGTTATTCACTGAACCCAGCCATCACGCGCCACGCCGTCACATCCTGCGTCACCCACCACCACAAGTAAATTCTCAACCTGTGGGAAAAACTGATTATAATATGTAAACGTGTATTGCACTTTAACCGAACGTTGGCCATTTTTACACAGTAGTACTGTGTCCTGTCACTAGTCATGTGGAGCATAAAGCCCACGTGGCTCCGACCCTCTGGTTGGTTTGCTTTGGTCAGCCTGTTCTCATAAACCATTGGTTCAAAAAGCTACGAAAAGTTAAGCACTGTAATTCAAAAGCCTTCCACGTTTTTTTTTTTGCTGTATTCACCACATTGACAGCCGACGTATAAGAACGCGGCTGGTTGTGTACGGAGGTGGTCGGAGAGGATGGGTGGGTGTTAAAACGCAAGACTTTCAAGCCAGGGAGCGGCAGACATGGGGGACTCGAGTCACATGACTTGACTCGAGTTAGACTCGAGTCGCAAATTTTAGGACTTGAGACTTGCTTGATAAACATTCATAAAAGACTCGACTTGACTTTGACTTGATATTCATGACTTGAGACTTGACTTAGACTTGAGTCAAATGACTTAAAAAGACTTGACTTTCTGTTTAATAAATATATATATTTTTCCCCTCTGATATTGAGGAGGAGTTAACTTTACGATTTTAGTGCTGTTGCATATGATGACGCGGCACGCGGCGGCAGACCTGCAGTAAACGAGACTTAACTTAACGTCATGGATCCCTCTGCACCGAAAATATTAGTTTGGCTATAAGGATTACACATCTGACCAGGCAAAGAAGAAACGAACGGCAGTTTGCAAGGTCTGCACTACAAAAATTTCCGATGTCAACAGTGCTTAATTTGTAAAGTGGGAGGTCCTGGAGCGCAGAGGGGGGGTGGATCCGGCGACTCAAAACAGGGGTTGGAGGTAACGGAACCAAAACAAAAATTACACCTGCCTACGTAGCTTCTCTGACTTAACAAGCCTAAACAACGCTGTGTGTACATCAGGGCAATGTTTATTTTTATTTCAGAACGTGCACTGCATCGGTGCGAAATGTAAAAAAAAATAAAAATACACTGCAACGATCGTTTTCAAAAGCAGCAACTATCCATCGGACAATTAAAACATAAAACCCACCGTGGTCTCCACATTCTTGATCGGCAGAAACGATTTTTGCTTGTTTGGGATCCGACTGGCCAGCGTATTTGAAAAAGTTAAGCAAACTTTGTTGTCTTTTTGACATTTTTATCCTCAACCAGTACAAGCGCTTGTGTCACTTGAAGTGCAGCGCCGCGCTGTTGAAGTGTCTCCCCCCCCTCCGTCTTACCCTGAAAATTCACCTCAAAACGCATTGAAAATGCAAACACAAGACTTTTGTGGAACTCCAATGGGGAATCAAGACTAACAAGACAGATAACAACATTGAACACTACACAAACAGTAGTTTATTTTTTTCATTTAGGCGACTAATTTTTCATAGTGACACAGGAGGTGAATCCAATAAAAAAGGTTCCGGATCCAACGTTGGAGGTGCCGGAACATGTTCCGGCGTGTTCCGGGTCAAATTAAGCCCTGGACGTCAACCACCACCACGTCGAATTTTATCAGACACTTCAAATCACGAGAGATTTGGGTTCCAGTCCCCATATTCAGCTGAACCACTATTTGGACGTTTGTGATGGACAGAACTCCCTTCAGTTTTGGGCCATGAATAAGCACACCCTCCCCTCTTTGTTCAAGGTGGCGGTAAGAAAATAAAAAAATAAAACTAGGCACATACATACATACATACACACACAACACAAACTGCACTCTCTTTCTCTCTCTCTCTCTCGCTCTCTCTCTCTCACACACACACACACACACACACACACACACACACACACACACACACACACACAGACACATGCAGACGTAAGTATGTGAATAAAGCTAGGCACACATACACACACAACATACTGCACTCTCACACACACGCAAATGCACATGCACACATTCACTCACCAATATTAATAACTTTTCATTCACTCTCTTTCTCTCAAACATGCACACATTCACTCACAAATACACTGACAAATATTAACATATACTATTCATTCCATGTGATACACTCAGTCAATCTCTCCAAATTACGCAAAGGTGGTGGGATTCAGCTAGCCTACTCTTAAAGAATATGTAGTTTTTTCTTTAAGAGAAGGTTAAAGGATGTGTTTCTGTCCCATAAAAGTGAGGCATGTTTGAAGAATATTATTTGACTTAGAAACCATTATACTTGAATTGTTTGAATGAATTTCATGATTTGATGTCATGTTTGAGGCATACTGAACAAATGTGTGTTGATTTATTGTTGGCCTAATCAGTTTTAGGCTGTGCTTTTTTATCTGTATAAATTTAAACTGTTCAGATGTATGTGGCTTGGACACAATGTCTTTTGAATATTGAGTAGGAAAAAATGCAAATAAAACTCCAGCAGTTCATAACCACTGTATTTAGCTTGTTTAACAATGGAAACTTTTGTATGACTTGACTTGTGACTTGCTTGACCAAAGCTATGACTTGACTTGACTTACTTGATTGTCACAAAAAATGACTTGAACTTGCTTGAGACTTGAAGGTTAAGACTTGAGACTTGCTTGTGACTTGCCCATGTGTGACTTACTCCCATCTCCTGGGAGCGGAGTTCTTAATCCAAACCACAACCTTTTTCCTAATCTCAAATAGTCGTTTTGGTGCCTAATCATAACTTTCATCACGGCAAAATGCTCATATTTTGTGGACTAAATTTAACCGTAATCTCCGCTCAATTGAGCAGCAGCTCGCAGTGCTCTGTACCAAGCTCAAAGTCACCCATTTTGGGCTAAACACATCTACTATATGCCGCTGATACGACCGAGCTGTGACGGAGGTCCGTAGCGTGGCGAAGCTCTGTAGCGGCTTAAACAACTAGCAACTGCCGCTTGGCGTCATGGAGCTAGCCGGCGTCACGTGACCAGCCTTCGGTCTCCTAATTTCTTAGTATATCATACGTTTTGGTGTGCATACATTTTCGTATGATATCATACGGACCCGTTCATGAGAATGCATTGCTTGGGTTGTGAAAAAAAGGCCACTTTTGCAGTTTGAAAATTGCGTTCTATTACATTGGGATATCGATTTGAAATCAATTAATTTCAGCCTTACTATGTGTTTATCGCACTGTGACGAGTCATGAATTTTGACTTTAAAACATTGCAAGTTGCAGTAGAATCACAGCTGATGGAAGCAGCACAGGCATGCAGATACAGTGAAGGTACTTTTAATGGTGAAAAAGGCTTACATGCTGAGAGTCCACAAGGCAGGCAGGTAACAGCAGGCAGATAACAAGTAAAAAAACAATAATCACAAGGAGAACTAGACACAAGGAAAAAAAGGCTGGAATGCAAGACACAGATGTATATGGTGTAGGTTATCAGAGAGTAATGTTTGGGGTGATACTAATGACTTTTCGTTTTTTTAGATTCCACTGATTGCAAAGTGAAATCAGGATGGAGCCAGAGAGGGCATGCACTATCATTTGTGCAGCAGCTGTGCTGCACAACATTTGCACAGCTAAGAGAGTGCCTCTCCCAATGGAGGATCTGGGACCAGTGGAGGCAGAGGGGAAACATAACAGAGAAGAAGCTACAGAGGAGGATGTAATGGCTCGTCTGAACCAAAGCAATATAATTGGGCTGATCAACCTATAATAGAATGTGGCTTGATCCGGTCTTTTGATAGGTCTTTTTCCTAAATCAACCCATTCTCCAAATGAAGAGTCAGCAACTTGCTTAAGCCCTGGCAAAACAAATGTAAACAGCTTGTAAATACATTATTTTTTATTTTATTTTTTTTTTCTCTGCTTCTCTTTACAGTCATCAGATTTACCTATCGTATAATCAATAATATAGTGCCTCTCCTAGTTATGCTGTTATAATTCTAGACTGCCGAGGAAGTTCCTTCTTATGACACGCTCTTTTCTTTTGTTTCCTTTTATGCACATCCTGTCCCAGAAGTGCTTGTTACTAACCTAGCTCTGGGGAGTTTACTCCCCGGAGTCCTTATGTTTCTTCTTCGCCCAGAACATCGCCTCGGATTAGGGTGACACCAAGACCTGGGTCTTGGGTGCAGCTGTGGCTATGGACCTGCTACACCCTGCTACGCTCTGCGATTCCCTGCAATGCCCGGCTACATCCTGCTGCGTCCACCGCGTCCACCCATGCTCTGCTGTGCCACGCTACATCCCGTACTGTCATAACCCCAACCGTCAGACAACGCCCACCAAGAGTCTGGGTCTGCCGAGGTTTCTTCCTAAAAGGGAGTTTTTCCTCGCCACTGTCGCAATAGCCACTGCTAATGCTTGCTCTTGGGGGAACTATTGGAATTGTTGGGGCTTTATAGAGTGTGGTCTAGACCTACTCTATCTGTAAAGTGTCTCGAGATAACTCTTGTTATGATTTGATACTATAAATAAAATTGAATTGAATTGAATTATTTACTGATAAAATTGTGTATGTTGAGGTATAAAATAAGATTGCTGATGTAGATGTTCAAATTTTTTGCCTTAGATGTATGGAATTTATCCAGGAATTTATATTTATTTAGATGTAGGGGATTATTAGTAACTGGCCCTTCGCTCTAGCTGGATTTCTAAGGGAAGTTTCCATTCTTTGAGCTCAAGCTTCTCCTTTTCCACCCGTTTAGGGTAGCAGGGATCAGCCAATCAGCGCCCTTGCTTGGTTTGCAGAAAAAAACACCTGTATGGCACATATGCCTATATAGCTGCTAGGTTCCGTTTTTGTAGTTAGCAATGAAAGTGGCTAAGAGGAATACATTGTAGATATGTAGACTGGTATAAGTATATTTCCGTGTGTTAATTTTATATTGACATTGATATGTTCTAAGATGTTCAGAATATACTACATTAGCATTAAAGTCCACTAGCCTCATGCTAACGCATACAACAGTATTATTGTGCTCATATGTACACTCATGTAATACTGTGTATAATGGAATCATCTTATATGGGAGAGCTACACACCCCTAGTTTCCACACCTACAAACTGTGCAGTATAACACACACATCAACAGTCAAACAGTACACAGTCAAATGTACATTCTGTGTCAACCATAAAATGTACAGTAAAGTGACTTTGACAGTGTAAAAGATGAAATACATGCATAATGGCGCACATATGGGCCAGTGGATGACCTATACTCAGTAAGTTCCACCCTCCCCACCTCCAACCCGTGTGAACGCAGAGCAGAGTCCAAGTACTGTCCCAAAATTAAATACACTGCTATTCATTTCTTAGACTTCGAGCCAAATGTACTGATTCCTTCTCTTCTCACCTCATTTCATCGTTATGATATATTCTCTGATGGTTCCTTTTTACTGAGTTTCACTGTGACATCGTTTACTGATTCACACACTTCAATATGCACCCGCTCATTCCCCACATCAGACAATTCATACACAAGAACAGAGCCGGCACACGCACAAAACCATACGCAGAGCCTGTTGAAATGAAATTGAAATATTACAGTATCAATCTTTATGTAATTCATTCTGTTGAAAGAGAGGCTGATTGTAATTACTTCCAACGCAGTTTTATCTAACGAGGGCAAGCATTCACGTCACTCCTTAGCTTTTCTTCATTTTTATTCCAATTCTGCATTCCACAGTTAAATACCAGCCAAACAATACCAATGGCAATCAATTTCCTATTATACAAAAGACCTTTGGGGGCTCTCCATTTCATTTTCAAACAATGCAGTCCAAGAATATGGCTTGAATTAGGATGTAGCACTGGACCGTCTGCTGTACTCTGGAAGGGGAGGAACAAATCAGTGCTCTGGCCAAAAACTGCTAACAAGACATTTGAAAAGAGTAACAATCCTTTCCACATCTGTTGAGTGCTCATGCTGTCTGATCACTGCTTCCAGTTTTTCGATGAGGAACTGGGACAAAATCCAAGCCTGGTCAAAATAACTGAGCCCAAACGCGACATGACAGGATTATCAGGCTATCTGCAAATTCAGTTTCTGCTGGCTCCATGTGCAAGCCAAATGTTGCTCAATTTTCAGTAAAGTGACTAGAGAGCTTTATTTGGAAGATGGGAGGACTTGGTGTGACAGATTCTGAGCTCTCTGGGCAGCGTCCCGACTTCCTGGAAAAGGGATATGAGAGATCTCCCTTCTGGTCAACTTTGTTACTTTCAGGTCCTGGGAACTCTCTTGACCAAAGCTGTTCACTGTCGCACAAAATGACAGTTGGTGGCATTAAAGAACAACCTGTTTATTGCTAAGGCCTTATGGTGAAATTTAAAATGATTTATTTAAAATGTAATAACAAAAACTTATAACAATATCTTATTCCACCAGTCAATTGCTGTTAAACGACAAAAACAAGAACCACTAGATGGCAGAAGGGTACTTTACAATAACATTGAATGCACCATAAGCTTACAAGGTGCAAATGAACGCTCCATTAAGTCCCGTCGGTGCTGTTGCTCCGACAACTCTGACTATGGCAGCAACGATGGTGCATCTAGACTCCTCCGTGTCTTTAGCTGCAGACTGTTGCACGTCTTGGTGTTGTAATCCTTTCCAGTGAAATACAGCCACTGGTTAGACCATTTAGCTTTAAGCATTTTAACCGTGTTTAAGCCAGCTACAAGCTAACGGAAGGCTAACATTACCTGCTGCCAAGTGTAATGCTAACTAGTGTCACATGCAGTGATGCTTTTGTTGCCTCTAACGTCCATTATTCCATATTGGCACCAGGTTTTGGTACCTAACCCTGTGTAAAACAGGGTCATACGGTGGAGGTCTGTGTGGATGGTTGAGTTGAGCGTTGATCAATGTAACCTTGATCCAGGACCCAAGTTGGACTAAATATGTATTTAGTCTAAATAGTCTTAGTATGGGGTCCCACTATGTTGACGCAGGTCCTAAGTTTGTGTCAATATGTCTAATTACCAATTGGATCTAAGCGGCATGTGGTGCGTCCTAATCATCCAACCCTGTCTCTCAAAAATTACTTTTACATACTGCTAATTTGCAACAGCAAATACACTTGGAAGGGAACATAATGCTGGCCGGATTATGTTTCCATTAACAAATGCCGTTACATATTTAAGTCACAAAAATGTTAATGCTGAACGTAACAGTAAAATATTCAATGACAAGGTTTCTTTATTTACAGACTCAGAGCACTTGGTCAGGGTTAAGGAAATATTATGGTCTAATACGAAAAATGTCCAGAGTGACTAAAAAAAAAACTTTCTGTGTGTGCTTTTGTTGCCTAAACCTAACCACAGACAGGACTCTGAATGTGATCTTTGCACTCTGGTGTCCTGCACTTTGTACAACCAACCCCAAACACCTTCATGCAATTTGGGTGCGATACATAAATGTAGCCCTTCATTCACTCATAAAAATATTTCTTCTGAACATAATCAAGGCAGCGACTACGTTGTCACCACACTGTAATTGTTAAGTAATAGTTAGGTAATGAGCAAAATTTCTAGGGGACAGGGTTGCAGCTCCACAATATGTGACTGTGGTTTTGATATGAGACTTAGAGTGTGGCCTGTGTGCATTAAAGACATGCATTACTGCTTGTCAATTACTGAAGCGTCATCCTGCTGCCAGTGTTGATGTTCTCTCCGTACTTCGGTCGACCACATTTTGAATCAGGTCTAATGATCTTCAGGAATATTCTGATTGGGCCTGACTGACCTTGGGTCTTTTTCAGATCGGGTCTTTTAAATTTAAAAAAAAGTCAACACATCTCGCATCCTGCATCCCATTGTTTCAAGTCAGCATTGACAATTGCTAGAACCCCCATATTTCCCTAACCTTAACCAAGTGCTTTGTATTTGTAACAGAACCAGAAGTAATGCTTTAGCTGCCAGGAGCACATACAGTGCCTGACAAAAGTCTTGTCACTTATCTAAGTTGTAGGAACAACAAATAATAACTTGACTTGTAGTTGATCAATTGGAATCAGAAATGGTTTATATGAAAGGCAAAGGCTTCTGGATTATGCTTATTATACCAAAATAAAGTTTTGTATCATTCATTGAGTTTTATCATTGAATTAGGACAGAAAGGTCAGATTTGGCTTGGACAAAAGTCTTGTCGCATACAAAAATACAGCAATGTACGGTAGAAATTATACTTTATTGTGAATACACAAACATGCTACAATAACATCAGAGCATACGTAAAGTCATGGTGCCTTGGGAAAAAGAAAATGAGCTTGGAGGACTACATCCATACGTCTCGGCAATGACTCAAATAACGTATTGATGAAGTCATCTGGAATAGCAAAGAAAGCAGTCTTGCAGGACTCCCAGAGTTCATCAAGATTCGTTGGTTTCATCTTCCAAGCCTCCTCCTTTATCTTACCCCAGACATGCTCAATAATGTTCATGTCTGGTGACTGGGCTGGCCAATCCTGGAGCACCTTGACCTTCTTCGCTTTCAGGAACTTTGATGTGGAGGCTGAAGTATGACAAGGAGCGCCATCCTGCTGAAGAATTTGCCCTCTCTTGTGGTTTGGAATGTAATGGGCAGCAATAATTTGTTGATACTTCAGGCTGTTGATGTTGCCATCCACTCTGCAGATCTCTTGCACACCCCCATACTGCATGTAACCCCAAACCATGATTTTTCCTCCGCCAAACTTGACTGTTTTCTGGGTGAATCTTGGGTCCATGCGGGTTCCAACAGGTCTTCTGCAGTATTTGCAGCAATTGGGATGCAGTTCAATGGATGATTCATCAGAAAAATCAACCTTCTGCCACTTTTCCACTGTCCATCCTTTCACCAAGCTGTGGGCCTTTGCAAATGCAACACACTTTTTTAGTTGTCTTCTGTTTAACGCTGGTTTGTGAGCACTAATTCGGCCATGGAGGCCACTGCGTGAGAGAATACGACAAACTGTTGTTATAGATACAGGGGTTTCTGGTGGCCAGCCCAGAAAAAGGGCTGGCCCTGGACTGTCGAAGCAACAAATGGTCCTCTCGAACAGTTGTCTTATGGGGTCTGCCTGACCTGGACTTGTCATGAACTTCACCAGTTTCTTCAAATCTTTTTCTTATCCTTTCCACTTGACGTTTGGATACATTGAAGATGTCTGCCACCTCAGCAGCAGACTTGGTCTTCAGGCTCTTGATGATCAGCACTTTGGTCTGTGGTTGAATCTTTGGCATGTTGTGAGAGGTCAGGTTGCACTTCACATGAAGGTCTGGTGTGCTGGAGTTCTTTTTATACACACCCAGGAATGTGTTAATTACAGTATTTGTCACAGGTGAAACTCTAATCTGTGATTGGTTGAATCATATAAAGACACGACAAGACTTTTGTCCAAGCCAAATCTGACCTTTCTGTCCTAATTCAATGATAAAACTCAATGAATGATACAAAACTTTATTTTGGTATAATAAGCATAATCCAGAAGCCTTTGCCTTTCATATAAACCATTTCTGATTCCAATTGATCAACTACAAGTCAAGTTATTATTTGTTGTTCCTACAACTTAGATAAGCGACAAGACTTTTGTCAGGCACTGTATTGTAGAGGGAACAATTTTGCAAATATGTTTAATATTCACGTTTGGGTTGGCAGTGAACAGTAGCCTGGGGAAACCCTGACGAACTTCGAACGGATCGTTGGTCTGATTGGTTGAAAGACTATCCAATGCGCCCAGAGGCATTTGAGCTGTGTCCGTTGGTGACGCCCATTTGGAAATGAGCTGCGAATGAACCTTGCCCAGACCCACTCTCAGCTACAACTGAGAAGGGTCTGGTGTCAACCAGGCTAAGTAAACAGTTTTTAAACACATTTAATATGAACATTTTCACATTAAGTTGATAAAACACAATCCATGTGTCATTATGTTTCCTTCAAAATGTATTAGAAATGCAAATTTGCTGTACATTAAACTAGTTCTGAGAAGTTCCCTCATCATACCACCAAGAAAGCTCATCCAAAAGTCAGGGTGGACAAAGATGAATGGGTAGGAGGAAACAGAGAAAGGTTCTTTATAAATTTGACAGTTTTTAAATGTGCTGCCTGTTTGTCGACAGGCAGCCAGCACCCTTATCTCAGTGGACAAGATAGATAGTTTAGGAAAGGGCTTATCTAGAGAAAAGGGATCTAATTTCTGCTGGTTGTCATGGTGAATGTAACAAAGAAGTGTTTTCTGTTTTGTGTTCTGGTATGCTGGTGTCATGCTCCATGTCTTCGCCTGTGTGTTTTTGATGAGTCACAGTTGTGTGTGCGTGTTGGCATCTGCTTAAAGAAAAAAGTGCACTGCTCACTATTCAAACTAAAAAATTGCTTTGAAAACAAGTCATATCCCATTTGTGCTCCTTGAAATATCCCTAAACCCCAGCAGACTGACATCTCCCTGCATATTGTCGAAGATGTCTCTGTATTCTTAAGAGAGAGCCTGATCAAAGGAGCCTCTCCTATTGGAACAGCACAGCTGTAGACTCTCCCTCCATGCCGTTCAGAAAGCCAACCCCGCTGCGATCAAAACAAGACTCCCAACAGATCTATCTATGCTCTCTTTTACTGCCATGGTACATCTGTCAATGTCTCTCTCCCACTACCTTTCTCCACCCAAAACACTTCATTATATATAAACTGTAAATCATTTTATCCTCTGAGCTGGCTTCAGTTTCTGATTTGATTGACAGGAACATAAGCACCAGCAAAATAAATAGCCGTGATTGTGTTTAAAAGCATAGCTTAAGACCTTGAAGGCATTCTTTATACTTTTGACACGCTATATTTAGATGCACCTAACACATCTTTCTTCTTGATCAGGGGGACATGTTGCTGGATATATTAAGCTACAAATAACAGCTTGTAATGCTGACAAAATAATTTGATATTTTTCCAGAACACACCAAATTCATTGCAAAAGATTTGATCCATAGTTTGATGAGAAGAATTTAATGAGAAGATACAATGAGAAGGCACACTTACTAGAGCTTTAAATCGGATCACATGGTCTTCATCAGCAGATGAAATTTGCTTGCTTGTAATGAAACTGTAGAAGTTGAAACATTTTATTTTTGTGAGTACTTTTAGGACTGAGCCTTAACATTTTTTCTGCCACAGAAACAGACCATGATGAACTGGATTGATGGTTTCAACAAAAACTATGATGTCTCCTGATGGCTTTACCAGTTATGCCATGACATGTAAAACACGTAAAACTGCCGTAAAGTAGTAAAATCATCTGATTTGTCACGCTGCCCTGTGTTCGGCATGCAGAGGAAGGAGCACTGTCCAGAATTCTAAAGCTAAGACAGACAGATGTTTGATTTTAATTCAATTCAATTACATTTTATTTATAGTATCAAATCATAACAGTAG